>NW_026688464.1:0-51052 GCF_030445035.2 Dasypus novemcinctus | reverse complement strand
TGCCTGCCTTATTCATCACAATCTCCTGACCTTCGATGACAAGGGACTTTCCCCAACCCACAAACATTGGGGACCCATGTGGCAACCCTCGCAAGTCCCTCTTGTTCACTGGAAAGACCCTGCCACAAATCTTTGGCAGGACCCGGCTCCCTTGCTAGCACAGGGGAGAGGTTTTGCTTGTATCTTCCCAGACTCTGAGCCACAACCACTCTGGGTTCCTGGGCGCTATATCAGGCCTGCCACCGACCCCAAGGTTCCCCTTAATGATAAGTACCCTATGCCCTCCGTGAGAGACAACATTGACAGCAGAAGCCCAGATGTTGCCCCATTCACTCAAATTCAGCACCAACCAGCCCGTCCCTGAAATGCTTATATTTAAATAAGTGCTCTCTCTGAGTTTCTTTCTGCTGATTGCCCCTCCTCTATGAGGGCTCTCTTCTCCTTCTTTTGTCATTACAGATCTCTCAAAGGACCCAACTCTGCATACTCCACAAGAAAAGCCTTTGCTACCTCCGCAACCCGCCATTGAAAAGTGCCTGACCTTCACCAAAACGTGCTTTATAGTTCATCAGAAAAGAACTCTCAGTGCAGATGCTCCTCAAGCTCCCCTCTCACCCACTCTTACTCTGCTTCTTTCTTGTAATTTTCATTTTCTTAACAATCTTCTCAGCTGTTTGCCTCGCAGCTACAGCCCCAACAGATTGGAACCTCCGTCAACGCCTCCTCCTCGCTGTCGCCTTTCTACTTTTAATTGGCACTTTCACCTCTCTCGTCGTCCTTCTCCCATGACCACTATACGCCCCCAGGTAAATTCACCCGAGTCTACCTCTCCGACACCGTCGTCCATGGGAACCACACCAGCTCTTTCTCACCGCGAACGACGTCGACAACGTTTCTTTGCCCGCCGCCTAAGCCGTCTTTCCCTTGAAGATGATGACCCCATCGAACGCCAAGTTCTCCAACTCCTCCGACGAGCCCGCTCTGTTCATACCCCTGCCTCCTGTTCCCCTACCCTCCCCTACCTCATCCATCTCCTCATTCTCATGTTGTCTCTAGCCTCCTCTGCACAAAGCTCCTCCCCCCATCAGCCATTCAACTGGACCCTGCAGACATTTCCAGAAAAACGTGTTCTCGCTTATAATGTTACTAGTGTCGCTCCCTCCTTTTTCACGCACATCTGCCCTCTTGCTGGAATTTCCTTCCGTCCCGAATGCCAAGTGAGTAACATCAAAAAAGCAAAAGTAGGCTTCCACCATTCCTCATCCTGTCGAGGCGGGAATACAGCATGCCTGCTTTCTTGAAACAATCGTCTCCTTGGCCCTCAATTTAACCCTGTGTCTGGTTTTTACATCTGTCCTGCTAGTGCTCGAGGTTGTCATGACCCATCACACTTCTACTGTCCCTCTTGGGGATGTGTGACCATGGCCCATGGATGGTCCGGCGCCCCCAACAGAGACCCGTATCTCTCTCTCCAAGTAGCCAACAATTCCCGTTGGGACTTCATTTCGCTGACAGTAAAAAACCCAAACGACGATACATGGCTGGCCGCTCGCCCCTATGGACTCCGGTTGTATATGAGCAACTATGATCGTGGCGCTTTGTTTGAAATCCAAAAGCGTGTTGTCTCCGCCCCACCCTCTGCTATTGGTCCCAACCACATCCTTAACCCTCCTCCCTCACCCACTGTTCACCTTCTTCCATCCTCATCTACTCCCCTCAAAATCTCTTCCACCTCGGCCGCCGTCGTCCCTTCTACAAGCCCCACTTCCCCCCCCGCTTCAGGTATACAACCACATCCTCTCATCCCCTCTAGTCCCTACTTCAAACTCCTAAATGCCTCCTATTCCTCTCTCAACGCCTCCCACCCCAACCTCACTCGCTCTTGCTGGTTGTGTCTTTCCCCCAGCCTCCCCCTCTATGATCCACTTGCTATCCCTTCACCACTCTTTACTTACTCCACCGACGATTCCCTCTCTTCCTGCAATTGGAATCAATCTACTCATGTCCCACTCACTTTTACGCACATCTCTTCCAAAGGTTTATGCATTCACCCCCGTTCTTCCCACACTCCTAGCCTTACTGCCTGTACCAACTATACCTCCCCAAACATCTCTGCCAAATACTTAGTTCCCCTAAACACCACCCAATGGCTCTGCTCTTCCACTGGACTTACCCCATGCTTATCTGTTGCCACACTTAACAAGACCAAAGAAACGTGTGCTCTCATCCTCCTCACGCCTCGAGTCATCTATCACACTCCTCTACATTTCTTTGAAGCCTTTGACCACACTCAAGAAGCTATTTACCTCCACATACGCGAACCTATTACTGCTGTACTCACTGTCACTTCCCTCCTAGCTACAGCTGGAGCTGCCACTGGTGTTGCAGCCCTAGCCACACAAGCCTCCGCCCTCCAAAACCTCAGACAAGCAGTAGACTCTGATATCATCTACCTCCGAGATGCAGTCAAATATCTTAAAGACTCCCTCAATTCCCTTTCAGAAGTTGTCCTGCAAAACCACCGAGGCCTTGACCTCCTCCTCCTCAAAGAAGGTGGCCTATGTGCAGCTCTGGGAGAAGAATGCTGTGTCTATGCCAACTATACCGGTTTAGTAGACTCCAGCTTAAAAGAACTTGAAAAAGGTCTCAACCAACGCCGACTTGAACGAGCCCAAACTGCTGGTTCCTGGGGCTTTCTGCAGCCCCTCCTCCCCTATCTCCTCCCGTTACTAACCCCAGTTCTGCTCATCATCCTAGGTCTCACCGTTGGTCCTTGGGCCATTCGACGAATCATCCGCCTTGCCAAAGATCATGCTGACAGTGTATTTTCCTCATTTGTTCAAATCCATTACCAACGTCTTGCTACCTCTGATTCCATTCCTCAATCTCGACCACGTCCTCACCCCCCTTCCCACTGTACATCCCGCCTGTGAAGCTGCTTGCTGTGAAGCTCTCTGACTTTAGCCGTCGGTACGGGTTCGCTTCCCTCGGCGTAAAGGGCTTGGGTGCACCCTCCGCCACCCTTTATTGCTATACGTCTGAGAATTCTTCGCGGTTAAGCCAGCCACAGCGCTATCCACCCCAAAAAAGCGTGCGCAACATCATGTTAGATATTTCGTCTAGCACTGGCATGCACCAACCCTAAGGGCTATGCATACATTCTGGCCAAATGATATGTCATTTGCCCATCGCCAGTCAATCCTGCCCTATTTTTCTCTCACCCTCCACAGCCCATCCCTCTACTCTCTCACACCTTTTTTTTTTATAAAACAAAAGGAGCAATTGTTGCTGCCTCCCTTCACCCCTCCTCCTAGCCTTTGTTATCTCCCTTTTCCAGCCGTTGCTATCCTTCCCGCCAGTTCCGTCCACTTAGCCAACTCATAATCTGCCCCCTTTCTTAATCACCGCCTACTTCATAGCTGCCTGCACAGTTCCGCCTATCCACTACCGCCCTGTAGTTTACCCGCCCCAATTCCTACCCCTCCCTTGACCCGACCTTATATAATCAAGTGTATTTCCTCAATAAATTAGACTAGCTCATTCCCACAGGCTGTCTCCATGGTTTTTACCGCGCGTCACCCACGCCTGGAGAACCTAGGCCTACGCGATGGCCTAGGGGCTCACCGCTGAGCCGTGGAAGCCCGCCCGGTCCTCGTAGGTTGCTAACTTAGAGTAGCAGCCCACAGCAGGGGTTGCTAACCTGGAATAGCAACACTCAGCAAACCTAAATGAAACAACATGGCACATATGATTTACTTCTGAGAACTAAGCATTGTGTGCAGAGATTTTGCAGCTATCTCCTTTCCTTCAGTTTTTGTGCTAACATTCCTATATCTGAAACTAGCATTTACACTATAGGATAGCATTACTGCGGGTATAGCACCTAACTCTTTAAACCTAAATGAAACAACATGGCACATATCATTTACTTCTGAGAACTAAGCATTGTGTGCAGAGATTTTGCTGCTTTCTCCTTTCCTTCAGTTTTTGGGCTAACATTCCTATGTCTAAAACTAGCTTTTACACTATAGGAAAGCATTACCGCGGGTATAGCACCTAACTCTTTAAACCTAAATGAAACAACATGACACATATGATTTACTTCTGTGAACTAAGCATTGTGTGCAGAGATTTTGCAGCTATCTCCTTTCCTTCAGTTTTTGTGCAAACATTCGTATCTCCAGAACTAGCATTTCCTATACAGGAAGGCATAACCGAGGGTATCGCACCTAAATCTTTAAACCTCTATGAAAGAACATGGCACATATTATTTACTTCTGAGAACTAAGCATTGTGTGCAGAGATTTTGCAGCTATCTCCTTTCCTTCAGTTTTTGTGCTAGCATTCCTACATCTGAAACTAGTATTTACACTATAGGATAGCATAACCGAGGGTATAGCACCTAACTCTTTAAACCTAACTGAAACAACATGGCATATATGATTTACTTCTGAGAACTAAGCATTGTGTGCAGAGATTTTGCAGGTATCTCCTTTCCTTCAGTTTTTGTGCTAACATTCCTATGTCTAAAACTAGCATTTACACTATAGGAAGGCATTACCGCTGGTATAGCACCTAACTCTTTAAACCAAAATGAAACAACATGGCACATATGATTTACTTCTGAGAACTAAGCATTGTCTGCAGAGATTTTGCAGCTATCTCCTTTCCTTCAGTTTTTGTGCTAACATTCGTATCTCTAAAAATACCATTTCCTATATAGGAAAGCATAACCGAGGATATAGCACCTAACTCTTTAAACCTAAATGAAACAATGTGTCACATATGATTTACTTCTGAGAACTAAGCATTGTGTGCAGAGATTTTGCAGCTATCTCCTTTCCTTCAGTTTTTGTGCTAACATTCGTATCTCCAGAACTAGCATTTCCTATACAGGAAAGCATAACCGAGGGTATAGCACCTAACACATTAACCCTAAATTAAACAACATGGCGCATATGATTTACTTCTGAGAACTAAGCATTGTGTGCAGAGATTTTGCAGCTATCTCCTTTCCTTCAGTTTTTGTGCTAACATTCGTATCTCTAAATCTAGCATTTCCTATATAGGAAAGCATTACCGCGGGTATAGCTCCTAACTCTTTAAACCTAAATGAAACAACATGGCACATATGATTTACTTCTGAGATCTAAACATTGTGTGCAGAGATTTTGCAGCTATCTCCTTTCCTTTAGTTTTTGTGCTAACAAACCTATATCTAAAACTAGCATTTACACTATAGGATAGCATTACCGCGGGTATAGCACTGAACTCTTTAAACCTAAATGAAACAACATGTCACATATGATTTACTTCTGAGAACTAAGCATTGTGTGCACAGATTTTGCAGCTATCTCCTTTACTTCAGTTTTTGTGCTTATATTCCTATGTCTGAAACTAGCTTTTACACTATAGTATAGTATTACCGCGGTTATAGCACCTAACTCTTTAAACCTAAATGAAACAACATGGCACAAATGATTTACTTCTGAGAACTAAGCATTGTGTGCAGAGATTTTGCAGCTATCTCCTTTCCTTCAGTTTTTGTGCTAACATTCCTATGTCTAAAAGTAGCATTTACACGATAGGAAAGCATTATAGCGGGTATAGCACCTAACTCTTTAAACCTAAATGAAATAACATGGTACATATGATTTACTTCTGACAACTAAGCATTGTGTGCAGAGATTTTGCAGCTGTCTCCTTTCCTTCAGTTTTTGTACTAACATTCGTATCTCTAAAAGTAGAATTTCCTATATAGGAAAGCATAACCGAGGGTATAGCACCTAACTCTTTAAACCTAAATGAAACAACATGGCACATATCATTTACTACTGAGAACTAAGCATTGTGTGCAGAGATTTTGCAGCTATCTCCTTTACTTCAGTTTTTGTGCTAACATTCGTATCTCCAGAACTAGCATTTCCTATACAGGAAAGCATAACCGAGGGTATCGCACCTAAATCTTTAAACCTAAATGAAAGAACATGGCGCATATGATTTACTTCTGAGAACTAAGCATGTTGTGCAGAGATTTTGCAGCTATCTCCTTTCCTACAGTTTTTTTGCTAACATAACTACATCTGAAACTAGCATTTACACTACAGGATAGCATAACCGAGGATATAGCACCTAACTCTTAAACCTAAATGAAACAACATGGCACATATGATTTACTTCTGAGAACTAAGCATTGTGTGCACAGATTTTGCAGCTATCTCCTTTCCTTCAGTTTTTGTGCTAACATTTCTATATCTGAAACTAGCTTTTACACTATAGGATAGCATTACCGCGAGTATAGCACCTAACTCTTTAAACCTAAATGAAACAACATGGCACAAATGATTTACATCTGAGAACTAAGCATTGTGTGCAGAGATTTTGGAGCTATCTCCTTTCCTTCACTTTTTTGTGCTAACATTCCTATATCTGAAACTAGCATTTACACTATAGGATAGCATTACCGCGGGTATAGCACCTAACTGTTTAAACCTAAATGAAACAAGATGGCTCATATGATTTACTTCTGAGAACAAAGCATTGTGTGCAGAGATTTTGCAGCTATCTCCTTTCCTTCAGTTTTTGTGCTAACATTCCTATGTCTAAAACTAGCATTTACACTATAGGAGAGCATTACCGCGGGTATATCACCTAACTCTTTAAAACTAAATGAAACAACATGGCACATATGAGTTACTTCTGAGAACTAAGCATTGTGTGCAAAGGTTTTGCAGCTACCACCTTTCCTCGAGTTTTTTTGCTAATAATTTTTATCTCCAGAACTAGCATTTCCTATACAGGAAAGTATAACCAAGGGTATAGAACCTAACTTTTTAAACCGAAATGAAACAACATGGCACATATGATTTACTTTTGTGAACTAAGCATTGTGTGCACAGATTTTGCAGCTATCTCCTTTCCTTCAGTTTTTTGTGCTAACATTCGTATCTCTAAAATTACCATTTCCTATATAGGAAAGCATAACCGAGGGTAGAGCACTTAAATCTTTAAAGCTAAATGAAACAACATGGGACATATGATTTACTTCTGAGAAGTAAGCATTGTGTGCAGAGATTTTGCAGCTATCTCCTTTCCTTCAGTTTTGTGCTAACATTCGTATCTCTAAAACTAGCATTTCCTATATAGGAAAGCAAAAGTGAGGGTATAGCACCTAACTCTTTAAACCTAAATGAAACAGCATGGCACATAGGATTTACTTCTGAGAACTAAGCATTGTGTGCAGAGATTTTGCAGCTATCTCTTTTCCTTCAGTTTTTGTACTAAGATTCGTATCTCTAAAACTAGCATTTCCTATATAGGAAAGCATAAACGAGGGTATAGCACCTGACTCTTTAAACCTAAATGAAACAACATGGCACATATGATTTACTTCTGAGAACGAAGCATTGTGTGCAGAGATTTTGCAGCTATCTCCTTTCCTTCAGTTTTTGTGCTAACATTCATATATATGAAACTAGCATTTACACTATAGGATAGCATTGCCGCGGGTATAGCACCTAACTCTTTAAACCTAAATGAAACAACATGGCACATATGATTTCCTTCTGAGAACTAAGCATTGTGTGCAGAGATTTTGCAGCTATCTCCTTTCCTTCAGTTTTTGTGCTTACATTCATATGTCAAAAACTAGCATTTACACTATAGGAAAGCATTACCGCGGGTATAGCACCTAACTCTTTAAACCTAAATGAAACAACATGGCAAATATGATTTACTTCTGAGAACTAAGCATTGTGTGCAGAAATTTTGCAGCTATCTCCTTTCCTTCAGTTTTTGTGCTAAAATTCGTATCTCTAAAACTAGCATTACCTATATAGGAAAGCATAACCTAGGGTAAAGCACATAACTCTTTAAATCTAAATGAAACAACATGGCACATATGATTTACTTCTGAGAACTAAGCATTGTGTGCAGAGATTTTGCAGCTATCTCCTTTCCTTCAGTTTTTGTGCTAACATTCGTATCTCTAAAACTAGACTTTCCTATATAGGAAAGCATCACCGAGGGTATAGCACCTAACTCTTTAAACCTAAATGAAACAACATGGTACAAATGATTTACTTCTGAGAACTAAGCATTGTGTGCAGAGATTTTGCAGCTATCTCCTTTCATTCAGTTTTTGTGCTAACATTCCTATGCCTAAAACTGGTATTTACACTATAGGAAAGCATTACCGCGGGTATAGCACATAACTCTTTAAACCTAAATGAAACAACATGGCACAAATGATTTACTTCTGAGAACTAAGCATTGTGTAGGAGATTTTGCAGCTATCTCCTTTCCTTCAGTTTTTGTTCTAACATTCGTATCTCCAGAAATAGCATTTCCTATACAGGAAAGCATAACCGAGGGTATAGCACCTAACTCTTAAACCTAAATTAAACAACATGGCACATATGATTTAATTCGGAGAACTAAGCATTGTGTGCAGATATTTTGCAGCTATCTCCTTTCCTTCAGTTTTTGTGCTAACATTCGTATCTCTAAAACTAGCATTTCCTATATAGGAAAGCATTACCGCGGGTATAGCACCTAACTCTTTAAACCTAAATGAAACAGCAGGGCACATATGATTTCCTTCTGAGAACTAAGCATTGTGTGCAGAGATTTTGCAGCTATTTCCTTTCCTTCAGTTTTTGTGAATAACATTCATATGTCTAAAACTAGCTTTACATTATAGGAAAGCATTACCGCTGGTATAGCACCTAACTCTTTAAACCTAAACGAAACAAAATGGCACATATGATTTACTTCTGAGAACTAAGCATTGTGTGCAGAGATTTTCCAGCTATCTCCTTTCCTTCAGTTTTTGTGCTAACATTCGGATCTCCAGAACTAGCATTTCCTATACAGGAAAGCATAACTGAGGGTATAGCACCTAACTCTTTAAACCTAAATGAAACAACATGGCACGTATCATTTACTTCTGAGAACTAAGCATTGTGTGCAGAGATTTTGCAGCTATCTCCTTTCCTTCAGTTTTTGTGCTAACATTCCTATGTCTAAAACTATCATTTACACGATACGAAAGCATTACCGCAGGTATAGCACCTAACTCTTTAAACCTAAATGAAATAACATGGCACATATGATTTACTTCTGAGAACTAAGCATTGTGTGCAGAGATTTTGCAGCTATCTCCTTTCCTTCAGTTTTTGTGCTAACATTCGTATATCTAAAACTAGCATTTACACTATAGGAAAGCATTACCGCGGGTATATCACCTAACTCTTTAAAACTAAATGAAACAACATGGCACATATGAGTTACTTCTGAGAACTAAGCATTGTGTGCAAAGGTTTTGCAGCTACGACCTTTCCTCGAGTTTTTTTGCTAATAATTTTTATCTCCATAACTAGCATTTCCTATACAAGAAAGTATAACCAAGGGTATAGAACCTAACTTTTTAAACTGAAATGAAAAAACATGGCACATATGATTTACTTTTGTGAACTAAGCATTGTGTGCACAGATTTTGCAGCTATCTCCTTTCCTTCAGTTTTTGTGCTAACATTCGCATCTCTAAAACTACCATTTCCTATATAGGAAAGCATAACCGAGGGTAGAGCACCTAAATCTTTAAACCTTAATGAAACAACATGGGACATATGATTTACTTCTGAGAACTAAGCATGTTGTGCAGAGATTTTGCAGCTATCTCCTTTCCTTCAGTTTTTGTGCTAACATTCATATATCTGAAACTAGCATTTACGCTATAGGATACCATTGCCGCGCGTATAGCACCTAACTCTTTAAACCTAAATGAAACAACATGGCACATATGATTTCCTTCTGAGAACTAAGCATTGTGTGCAGAGATTTTGCAGCTATCTCCTTTCCTTCAGTTTTTGTGTTAAAATTCGTATCTCTAAAACTAGCATTACCTATATAGGAAAGCATAACCTAGGGTAAAGCAAATAACTCTTTAAATCTAAATGAAACAACGTGGCACATATGATTTACTTCTGAGAACTAAGCATTGTGTGCAGAGATTTTGCAGCTATCTCCTTTCCTTTAGTTTTTGTGCTAACATTCGTATCTCTAAAACTAGACTTTCCTATATAGGAAAGCATCACCGAGGGTATAGCACCTAACTCTTTAAACCTAAATTAAACAACATGGTACAAATGATTTACTTCTGAGAACTAAGCATTGTGTGCAGAGATTTTGCAGCTATCTCCTTTCATTCAGTTTTTGTGCTAACATTCCTATGCCTAAAACTGGCATTTACACTATAGGAAAGCATTACCGCGGGTATAGCACATAACTCTTTAAACCTAAATGAAACAACATGGCACAAATGATTTACTTCTGAGAACTAAGCATTGTGTAGGAGATTTTGCAGCTATCTCCTTTCCTTCAGTTTTTGTGCTAACATTCGTATCTCCAGAAATAGCATTTCCTATACAGGAAAGCATAACCGAGGGTATAGCACCTAACTCTTTAAACCTAAATTAAACAACATGACACATATGATTTAATTCGGAGAACTAAGCATTGTGTGCAGATATTTTGCAGCTATCTCCTTTCCTTCAGTTTTTTGTGCTAACATTCGTATCTCTAAAACTAGCATTTCCTATATAGGAAAGCATTACCACGGGTGTAGCACCTAACTCTTTAAAACTAAATGAAACAGCAGGGCACATATTATTTCCTTCTGAGAACTAAGCATTGTGTGCAGAGATTTTGCAGCTATTTCGTTTCCTTCAGTTTTTGTGAATAACATTCATATGTCTAAAACTAGCATTTACACTATAGGAAAGCATTACCGCTGGTATAGCACCTAACTCTTTAAACCTAAATGAAACAAAATGGCACATCTGATTTACTTCTGAGAACTAAGCATTGCGTGCAGAGATTTTGCAGCTATCTCCTTTCCTTCAGTTTTTGTGCTAACATTCGTATCTCCAGAACTAGCATTTCCTATACAGGAAAGCATAACTGAGGGTATAGCACCTAACTCTTTAAACCTAAATTAAACAACATGGCACATATGATTTAATTCGGACAACTAAGCATTGTGTGCAGATATTTTGCAGCTATCTCCTTTCCTTCAGTTTTTGTGCTAACATTCCTATGCCTAAAACTGGTATTTACACTATAGGAAAGCATTACCGCGGGTATAGCACATAACTCTTTAAACCTAAATGAAACAACATGGCACAAATGATTTACTTCTGAGAACTAAGCATTGTGTAGGAGATTTTGCAGCTATCTCCTTTCCTTCAGTTTTTGTGCTAACATTCGTATCTCCAGAAATAGCATTTCCTATACAGGAAAGCATAACCGAGGGTATAGCACCTAACTCTTAAACCTAAATTAAACAACATGGCACGTATGATTTAATTCGGAGAACTAAGCATTGTGTGCAGATATTTTGCAGCTATCTCCTTTCCTTCAGTTTTTGTGCTAACATTCGTAATCTCTAAAACTAGCATTTCCTATATAGGAAAGCATTACCGCGGGTATAGCACCTAACTCTTTAAACCTAAATGAAACAGCAGGGCACATATGATTTCCTTCTGAGAACTAAGCATTGTGTGCAGAGATTTTGCAGCTATTTCCTTTCCTTCAGTTTTTGTGAATAACATTCATATGTCTAAAACTAGCATTTACATTATAGGAAAGCATTACCGCTGGTATAGCACCTAACTCTTTAAACCTAAATAAAACAAAATGGCACATATGATTTACTTCTGAGAACTAAGCATTATGTGCAGAGATTTTGCAGCTATCTCCTTTCCTTCAGTTTTTGTGCTAACATTCGGATCTCCAGAACTAGCATTTCCTATACAGGAAAGCATAACTGAGGGTATAGCACCTAACTCTTTAAACCTAAATGAAACAACATGGCACATATCATTTACTTCTGAGAACTAAGCATTGTGTGCAGAGATTTTGCAGCTATCTCCTTTCCTTCAGTTTTTGTGCTAACATTCCTATGTCTAAAACTAGCATTTACACGATAGGAAAGCATTACCGCAGGTATAGCACCTAACTCTTTAAACCTAAATGAAATAACATGGCACATATGATTTACTTCTGAGAACTAAGCATTGTGTGCAGAGATTTTGCAGCTATCTCCTTTCCTTCAGTTTTTGTGCTAACATTCGTATATCTAAAACTAGCATTTACACTATAGGAAAGCATTACCGCGGGTATATCACCTAACTCTTTAAAACTAAATGAAACAACATGGCACATATGAGTTACTTCTGAGAACTAAACATTGTGTGCAAAGGTTTTGCAGCTACGACCTTTCCTCGAGTTTTTTTGCTAATAATTTTTATCTCCAGAACTAGCATTTCCTATACAGGAAAGTATAACCAAGGGTATAGAATCTAACTTTTTAAACCGAATGAAACAACATGGCACATATGATTTACTTTTGTGAACTAAGCATTGTGTGCACATGTTTTGCAGCTATCTCCTTTCCTTCAGTTTTTGTGCTAACATTCGTATCTCTAAAACTACCATTTCCTACATAGGAAAGCATAACCGAGGGTAGAGCACCTAAATCTTTAAACCTAAATGAAACAACATGGGACATATGATTTACTTCTGAGAAGTAAGCATTGTGTGCAGAGATTTTGCAGCTATCTCATTTCCTTCAGTTTTTGTGCTAACATTCGTATCTCTAAAACTAGCATTTCCTATATAGGAAAGCATAACCGAGGGTATAGCACCTGACTCTTTAAACCTAAATGAAACAACATGGCATATATGATTTCCTTCTGAGAACTAAGCATTCTGTGCAGAGATTTTGCAGCTATCTCCTTTCCTTCAGTTTTTGTGCTAACATTCATATATCTGAAACTAGCATTTACACTATAGGATACCATTGCCGCGGGTATAGCACCTAACTCTTTAAACCTAAATGAAACAACATGGCACATATGATTTCCTTCTGAGAACTAAGCATTGTGTGCAGAGATTTTGCAGCTATCTCCTTTCCTTCAGTTTTTGTGCTAACATTCATATATCAAAAACTAGCATTTACACTATAGGAAAGCATTACCGCGGGTATAGCACCTAACTCTTTAAACCTAAATGAAACAACATGGCACATATGATTTACTTCTGAGAACTAAGCATTGTGTGCAGAAATTTTGCAGCTATCTCCTTTCCTTCAGTTTTTGTGCTAACATTCGTATCTCTAAAACTAGCATTACCTATATAGGAAAGCAGAACCTAGGGTAAAGCCCATAACTCTTTAAATCTAAATGAAACAACATGGCACATATGATTTACTTCTGAGAACTAAGCATTGTGTGCACAGATTTTGCAGCTATCTCCTTTCCTTCAGTTTTTGTGCTAACATTCGTATCTCCAGAAATAGCATTTCCTATACAGGAAAGCATAACCGAGGGTATAGCACCTAACTCTTTAAACCTAAATTAAACAACATGGCACATATGATTTAATTCGGAGAACTAAGCATTCTGTGCAGATATTTTGCAGCTATCTCCTTTCCTTCAGTTTTTGTGCTAACATTCGTATCTCCAGAACTAGCATTTCCTATACAGGAAAGCATAACCGAGGGTATAGCACATAACTCTTTAAACCTAAATGAAAGAACATGGCACATATTATTTACTTCTGAGAACTAAGCATTGTGTGCAGAGATTTTGCAGCTATCTCCTTTCCTTCAGGTTTTGTGCTAAAATTCGTATCTCTAAAACTAGCATTTCGTATATAGGAAAGCATAACCGAGGGTATAGGACCTAACTATTAAACCTAAATAAAACAGCATAGCACATATGATATACTTCTGAGAACTAAGCATTGTGTGCAGAGATTTTGCAGCTATCTCCTTTCCTTCAGTTTTTGTGCTAACATTCCTATGTCTAAAACTATCATTTACACTATAGGAAAGCATTACCACGGGTATAGCACCTATCTCTTTAAACCTAAATGAAATAACATGGCACATATGATTTACTTCTGAGAACTAAGCATTGTGTGCTGAGATTTTGCAGCTGTCTCCTTTCCTTCAGTTTTTGTGGTAACATTCGTATCTCTAAAACTAGCATTTCCTACTTAGGAAAGCATAACCGAAGGCATAGCACCTAACTCTTAAACCTAAATAAAACAGCATGGCACATATGATTTACTTCTGAGAACTAAGGATTGTGTGCAGAGATTTTGCAGCTATCTCCTTTCTTTCAGTTTTTCTGCTAACATTCCTATGTCTAAAACTAGCATTTACACTATAAGAAAGCATTACCGCGGGTAAAGCACCTAACTCTTTAAACCGAAAAGAAACAACATTGCACATATGATTTACTTCTGGGAACTAAGAATTGTGTGCAGAGATTTTGCAGCTATCTCCTTTACTTCAGTTTTTGTGCTAATATTCGTATCTCTAAAACTAGCATTTCCTATATAGGAAAGCATCACAGAGGTTATAGCACCCAACTCTTTAACCTAAATGAAACAACATGGCACATATGATTTACTTCTGAGAACTAAGCATTGTGTGCACAGATTTTGCAGCTATCTCCTTTCCTTCAGTTTTTGTGCTAACATTCCTATATCTGAAACTAACTTTTACACTATAGGATAGCATTACCGCGAGTATAGCACCTAACTCTTTAAACCTAAATGAAACAACAAGGCACAAATGACTTACTTCTGAGAACTAAGCATTGTGTGCAGAGATTTTGCAGCTATCTCCTTTCCTTCACTTTTTTGTGCTAACATTCCTATATCTGAAACTAGCATTTACACTATAGAATAGCATTGTGGCTGGTATAGCACCTAACTCTTTAAACCTACATGAAACAACATGGCACATATGATTTCCTTCTGAGAACTAAGCATTGTGTGCAGAGATTTTGCAGCTATCTCCTTTCCTTCAGTTTTTGTGCTAACATTCATATCTCCAGAACTAGCATTTGCTATACAGGAAAGCATAACCGAGGGTATCGCACCTAAATCTTTAAACCTAAATGAAAGAACATGGCACATATTATTTACTCCTGAGAACTAAGCATTGTGTGCAGATATTTTGCACCTATCTCCTTTCCTTCAGTTTTTGTGCTAACATTCCTACATCTGAAACTAGCATTTATAATATAGGATAGCATTACCGCGGGTATAGACCTAACTCTTTAATCCTAAATGAAACAACATGGCACATATGATTTACTTCTGAGAACTAAGCATTGTGTGCAGAGATTTTGCAGCTATCTCCTTTCCTTCAGTTTTTGTGCTAACATTCGTATCTCCAGAACTAGCATTTCCTATACAGGAAAGCATAACCGAGGGTATAGCACCTAACTCTTTAAACCTAAATGAAACAACATGGCACATATGATATACTTCTGAGAACTAAGAATTGTGTGCAGAGATTTTGCAGCTATCTCCTTTCCTTCAGTTTTTGTGCTAAGATTCGTATCTCCAGAACTAGCATTTCCTATACAGGAAAGCATAACCGAGGGTATCGCACCTAAATCTTTAAACCTAAATGAAAGAACATAGCGCATATGATTTACTTCTGAGAACTAAGCATTGTGTGCAGAGATTTTGCAGCTATCTCCTTTCCTTCAGTTGTTGTGCTAACATTCCTACATCTGAAACTAGCATTTACACTATAGGATAGCATAAGCGAGGGTATAGCACCTATCTCTTTAAACCTAACTGAAACAACATGGCACATATGCTTTACTTCTGAGAACTAAGCATTGTGTGCACAGATTTTGCAGCTATCTCCTTTCCTTCAGTTTTTGTGCTAACATTCCTATGTCTAAAACTAGCTTTTACACTATAGGAAGGCATTACCGCTGTTATAGCACCTAACTCTTTAAACCTAAATGAAACAACATGGCACATATGATTTACTTCTGTGAACTAAGCATTGTGTGCAGAGATTTTGCAGCTATCTCCTTTCCTTCATTTTTTGTGCTAACATTCCTATCTCCAGAACTAGCATTTCCTATACAGGAAAGCATAACCGAGGGTATAGCACCTAACTCTTTAAAAGTAAATTAAACAACATGGCGCATATGATTTACTTCTGTGAACTAAGCATTGTGTGCAGAGATTTTGCAGCTATCTCCTTTCCTTCAGTTTTTGTGCTAACATTCCTATGTCTAAAACTAGCATTTACACTATAGGAAAGCATTACCGCGGGTATAGCACCTAACTCTTTAAACCTAAATGAAACAACATGGCACATATCATTTACTTCTGAGAACTAAGCATTGTGTGCAGAGAGTTTGCAGCTTTCTCCTTTCCTTCAGTTTTTGTGCTAACATTCGTATCTCTAGAACTAGCATTTCCTATACAGGAAAGCATAACCGAGGGTATCGCACCTAAATCTTTAAACCTAAATGAAAGAACATGGCACATATGATTTACTTCTGAGAACTAAGCATTGTGTGCAGAGATTTTGCATCTATCTCCTTTCCTTCAGGTTTTGTGCTAACATTACTACATCTGAAACTAGCATTTACACTATAGGATAGCATAACCGAGGGTTTGCACCTAACTCTTTAAACCTAACTGAAACAACATGGCTCATATGATTTACTTCTGAGAACTAAGCATTGTGTGCAGAGATTTTGCAGCTATCTCCTTTCCTTCAGTTTTTGTTCTAACATTCCTATGTCTAAAACTAGCTTTTACACTATAGGAAGGCATTACCGCTGTTATAGCACCTAACTCTTTAAACCTAAATGAAACAACATGGCACATATGATATACTTCTGAGAACTAAGCATTGTGTGCAGAGATTATGCAGCTATCTCCTTTCCTTCAGTTTTTGTGCTAACATTACTACATCTGAAACTAGCATTTACACTACAGGATAGCATAACCGAGGGTATAGCACGGAACTCTTTAAACCTAACTGAAAGAACATGGCACATATGATTTACTTCTGAGAACTAAGCATTGTGTGCACAGATTTTGCAGCTATCTCCTTTCCTTCAGTTTTTGTGCTAACATTCATATGTCTAAAACTAGCTTTTACACTATAGGAAGGCATTACCGCTGTTAGAGCACCTAACTCTTTAAACCTAAATGAAACAACATGGCACATATGATTTAATTCTGAGAACTAAGCATTGTGTGCAGAGATTTTGCATCTATCTCATTTCCTTCAGTTTTTGTGCTAACATTCGTATCTCCAGAACTAGCATTTCCTATACAGGAAAGCATAACCGAGGGTATAGCACCGAACTCTTTAAACCTAAATTACACAACATGGCGCATATGATTTACTTCTGAGAACTCAGCATTGTGTGCAGAGAATTTGCAGCTATCTCCTTTCCTTCAGTTTTTGTGCTAACATTCGTATCTCCAGAACTAGAATTTCCTATACAGGAAAGCATAACCGAGGGTATAGCACCTAACTCTTTGAACCTAAATGAAACAACATGGCACATATGATATACTTCTGAGAACTAAGCATTGTGTGCAGTGATTTTGCAGCTATCTCCTTTCCTTCAGTTTTTGTTCTAACATTCCTATGTCTAAAACTAGCTTTTACACTATAGGAAGGCATTACCGCTGTTATAGCACCTAACTCTTTAAACCTAAATGAAACAACATGGCACATATGATTTACTTCTGACAACTAAGCATTGTGTGCAGAGATTTTGCAGCTATCTCTTTTCCTTCAGTTTTTGTGCTAACATTCGTATCTCTAAAACTAGCATTTCATATATAGGAAAGCTTCACAGAGGTTATAGCACCTAACTCTTTAAACCGAAATGAAACAACATGGCACATATGATTTACTTCTGAGAACTAAGCCTTGTGTGCAGAGATTTTGCAGCTATCTCCTTTACTTCAGTTTTTGTGCTAACATTCGTATCTCCAGAACTAGCATTTCCTATACAGGAAAGCATAACCGAGGGTATAGCACCTAACTCTTTAAACCTAAATGAAACAACATCGCACATATGATTTACTTCGGAGAACTAAGCATTGTGTGCAGAGATTTTGCAGCTATCTGCTTTCTTTTAGTTTTTGTGCTAACAAACCTATATCTGAAACTAGCATTTACACTATAGGATAGCATTACCGCGGGTATAGCACCGAAGTCGTTAAACCTAAATGAAACAATATGGCACATATGATTTACTTCTGAGAACTAAGCATGGTGTGCACAGATTTTGCAGGTATCTCCTTTCCTTCAGTTTTGTTTTTGTGCTAACATTCCTATATCTGAAACTAGCTTTTACCCTATAGAATAGCATTACCGCGGGTATAGCACCTAACTCTTTAAACCTAAATGAAACAACATGGCACATATGATTTACTTCGGAGAACTAAGCATTGTGTGCAGAGATTTTGCAGCTATCTCCTTTCCTTCAGTTTTTTGTGCTAACATTCCTATATCTGAAACTAGCATTTACACTATAGGATAGCATTACCGCGGGTATAGCACCTAACTCTTTAAACCTAAATGAAACAGCATGGCACATATCATTTACTTCTGAGAACTAAGCATTGTGTGCAGAGATTTTGCAGCTATCTCCTTTCCTTCAGTTCTTGTGCTAACATTTGTATCTCCAGAACTAGCATTTCCTATACAGGAAAGCATAACTGAGGGTATAGCACCAAACTCTTTAAATCTAAATGAAACAGTATGGCACATATGATTTCCTTCTGAGAACTAAGCATTGTGTGCAGAGATTTTCAGCTATTTCCTTTCCTTCAGTTTTTGTGATAACATTCATATGTCTAAAACTATCTTTTACTCTATAGGAAAGCATTACCGCTGCTATAGCACCTAACTCTTTAAACCTAAATGAAACAACATGCCACATATGATTTACTTAGGAGAACTAAGCATTGTGTGCAGAGATTTTTCAGCTACCTCCTTTCCTTCAGTTTTTGTGCTAACATTTGTATCTCCAGAACAAGCATTTTCTATACAGGAAAGCATAACTGAGGGTATAGCACCTAACTCTTTAAAACTAAATGAAACAATATGGCACATATGATTTACTTCTGAGAAGTAAGCATTGTGTTCAGAGATTTTGCAGCTATCTCCTTTCCTTCAGTTTTTGTGCTAACATTCGTATCTCCAGATATAGCATTTCCTATACAGGAAAGCATAACCGAGGGTATAGCACCTAACTCTTTAAACCTAAATGAAACAACATGGCACATATGATATACTTCTGAGAACTAAGCATTGTGTGCAGTGATTTTGCAGCTATCTCCTTTCCTTCAGTTTTTGTGCTAACATTCGTATCTCTAAAACTAGCATTTCCTATATAGGAAAGCATAACCGAGGGTATAGGACCTAACTCTTAAACCTAAATAAAACAGCATAGCACATATGATTTACTTCTGAGAACTACGCATTGTGTGCAGAGATTTTGCAGCTATCTCCTTTCCTTCAGTTTTTGTGCTAACATTCCTATGTCTAAAACTAGCTTTTACACTATAGGAAGGCATTACCGCTGTTATAGCACCTAACTGTTTAAACCTAAATGAAACAACATGGCACATATGATTTACTTCTGAGAACGAAGCATTGTGTGCAGAGATTTTGCAGCTATCTCCTTTCCTTCAGTTTTTGTGCTAACATACCTATGTCTAAAACTAGCATTTACACTATAGGAAGGCATTACCGCTGGTATAGCACCTAACTCTTTAAACCTAAATGAAACAACACGGCACATGTGATATACTGCTGAGAACTAAGCATTGTCTTCAGAGATTTTGCAGCTATCTCCTTTCCTTCAGTTTTTGTGCTAACATTCGTATTTCTAAAAATAGCATTTCCTATATAGGGAAGCATAACCGAGGGTATAGCACCTAACTCTTTAAACCTAAATGAAACAACATGGCACATATGACTTACTTCTGAGAACTAAGCATTGTGTGCAGAGATTTTGCAGCTATCTCCTTTCCTTCAGTTTTTGTGCTAACATTCGTATCTCCAGAAGTAGCATTTCCTATACAGGAAAGCATAACCGAGGGTATAGCACCTAACTCTTTAAACCTAAATTAAACAACATGACACATATGATTTACTTCTGAGAACTAAGCATTGTGTGCAGAGATTTTGCAGCTATCTCCTATCCTTCAGTTTTTGTGCTAACATTCGTATCTCTAAAACTAGCATTTCCTATATAGGAAAGCATTACCGCGGGTATAGCACCTAACTCTTTAAACCTAAATGAAACAACATGGCACATATGATTTACTTCTGAGATCTAAACATTGTGTGCAGAGATTTTGCAGCTATCTCCTTTCCTTTAGTTTTTGTGCTAACAAACCTATATCTGAAACTAGCATTTACACTACAAGATAGCATTACCGTGGGTATAGCACCGAACTCTTTAAACCTAAATGAAACAACATGTCACATATGATTTACTTGTGAGAACTAAGCATTGTGTGCACAGATTTTGCAGCTATCTCATTTCCTTCAGTTTTGTGCTAACATTCCTATATCTGAAACTAGCTTTTACACTATAGGATAGCATTACCGCGGGTATAGCACCTAACTCTTTAAACCTAAATGAAACAACATGGCACAAATGATTTACTTCTGAGAACTTAGCATTGTGTGCAGAGATTTTGCAGCTATCTCCTTTCCTTCAGTTTTTTGTGCTAACATTCCTATATCTGAAACTAGCATTTACACTATACGATAGCATTACCGCGGTTATAGCACCTAACTCTTTAAACCTAAATGAAACAGCATGGCACATATGATTTCCTTCTGAGAACTAAGCATTGTGTGCAGAGAGTTTGCAGCTATCTCCTTTCCTTCAGTTTTTGTGCTAACATTCGTATCTCTAAAAGTAGCATTTCCTATATAGGAAAGCATAACCGAGGGTATAGCACCTAACTCTTTAAACATAATTAAACAACATGGCAAATATGATTTACTTCTGAGAAATAAGCATTGTGTGCAGAGATTTTGCAGCTATCTCCTTTCCTTCAGTTTTTGTGCGAACATTCCTATGTCTAAAACTAGCATTTACACTATAGGAAAGCATTACCGCGGGTATAGCACCTAACTCTATAAACCTAAATGAAACAACATGGCACATATGATTTACTTCTGACAACTAAGCATTGTGTGCAGAGATTTTGCAGCTATCTCCTTTCCTTCAGTTTTTGTGCTAACATAACTACATCTGAAACTAGCATTTACACTACAGGATAGCATAACCGAGGGTTTGCACCTAACTCTTTAAACCTAACTTAAACAACATGGCACATATGATTTACTTCTGAGAACTAAGCATTGTGTGCAGAGATTTTGCAGCTATCTCCTTTCCTTCAGTTTTTGTTCTAACATTCCTATGTCTAAAACTAGCTTTTACACTGTAGGAAGGCATTACCGCTGTTATAGCACCTAACTCTTTAAACCTAAATGAAACAACATGGCACATATGATTTACTTCTGAGAACTAAGCATTGTGTGCAGAGATTATGCAGCTATCTCCTTTCCTTCAGTTTTTGTGCTAACGTTACTACATCTGAAACTAGCATTTACACTACAGGATAGCATAACCGAGGGTATAGCACCGAACTCTTTAAACCTAACTGAAAGAACATGGCACATATGATTTACTTCTGAGAACTAAGCATTGTGTGCAGAGATTTTGCAGCTATCTCCTTTCCTTCAGGTTTTGTGCTAAAATTCGTATCTCTAAAACTAGCATTTCGTATATAGGAAAGCATAACCGAGGGTATAGGACCTAACTATTAAACCTAAATAAAACAGCATAGCACATATGATATACTTCTGAGAACTAAGCATTGTGTGCAGAGATTTTGCAGCTATCTCCTTTCCTTCAGTTTTTGTGCTAACATTCCTATGTCTAAAACTATCATTTACACTATAGGAAAGCATTACCACGGGTATAGCACCTATCTCTTTAAACCTAAATGAAATAACATGGCACATATGATTTACTTCTGAGAACTAAGCATTGTGTGCTGAGATTTTGCAGCTGTCTCCTTTCCTTCAGTTTTTGTGGTAACATTCGTATCTCTAAAACTAGCATTTCCTACTTAGGAAAGCATAACCGAAGGCATAGCACCTAACTCTTAAACCTAAATAAAACAGCATGGCACATATGATTTACTTCTGAGAACTAAGGATTGTGTGCAGAGATTTTGCAGCTATCTCCTTTCCTTCAGTTTTTCTGCTAACATTCCTATGTCTAAAACTAGCATTTACACTATAGGAAAGCATTACCGCGGGTAAAGCACCTAACTCTTTAAACCGAAAAGAAACAACATTGCACATATGATTTACTTCTGGGAACTAAGAATTGTGTGCAGAGATTTTGCAGCTATCTCCTTTACTTCAGTTTTTGTGCTAATATTCGTATCTCTAAAACTAGCATTTCCTATATAGGAAAGCATCACAGAGGTTATAGCACCCAACTCTTTAACCTAAATGAAACAACATGGCACATATGATTTACTTCTGAGAACTAAGCATTGTGTGCAGAGATTTTGCAGCTATCTCCTTTCCTTCAGTTTTTGTGCTAACATTCCTATATCTGAAACTAACTTTTACACTATAGGATAGCATTACCGCGAGTATAGCACCTAACTCTTTAAACCTAAATGAAACAACAAGGCACAAATGACTTACTTCTGAGAACTAAGCATTGTGTGCAGAGATTTTGCAGCTATCTCCTTTCCTTCACTTTTTTGTGCTAACATTCCTATATCTGAAACTAGCATTTACACTATAGAATAGCATTGTGGCTGGTATAGCACCTAACTCTTTAAACCTACATGAAACAACATGGCACATATGATTTCCTTCTGAGAACTAAGCATTGTGTGCAGAGATTTTGCAGCTATCTCCTTTCCTTCAGTTTTTGTGCTAACATTCATATCTCCAGAACTAGCATTTGCTATACAGGAAAGCATAACCGAGGGTATCGCACCTAAATCTTTAAACCTAAATGAAAGAACATGGCACATATTATTTACTCCTGAGAACTAAGCATTGTGTGCAGATATTTTGCACCTATCTCCTTTCCTTCAGTTTTTGTGCTAACATTCCTACATCTGAAACTAGCATTTATAATATAGGATAGCATTACCGCGGGTATAGCACCTAACTCTTTAATCCTAAATGAAACAACATGGCACATATGATTTACTTCTGAGAACTAAGCATTGTGTGCAGAGATTTTGCAGCTATCTCCTTTCCTTCAGTTTTTGTGCTAACATTCGTATCTCCAGAACTAGCATTTCCTATACAGGAAAGCATAACCGAGGGTATAGCACCTAACTCTTTAAACCTAAATGAAACAACATGGCACATATGATATACTTCTGAGAACTAAGAATTGTGTGCAGAGATTTTGCAGCTATCTCCTTTCCTTCAGTTTTTGTGCTAAGATTCGTATCTCCAGAACTAGCATTTCCTATACAGGAAAGCATAACCGAGGGTATCGCACCTAAATCTTTAAACCTAAATGAAAGAACATAGCGCATATGATTTACTTCTGAGAACTAAGCATTGTGTGCAGAGATTTTGCAGCTATCTCCTTTCCTTCAGTTGTTGTGCTAACATTCCTACATCTGAAACTAGCATTTACACTATAGGATAGCATAAGCGAGGGTATAGCACCTATCTCTTTAAACCTAACTGAAACAACATGGCACATATGCTTTACTTCTGAGAACTAAGCATTGTGTGCACAGATTTTGCAGCTATCTCCTTTCCTTCAGTTTTTGTGCTAACATTCCTATGTCTAAAACTAGCTTTTACACTATAGGAAGGCATTACCGCTGTTATAGCACCTAACTCTTTAAACCTAAATGAAACAACATGGCACATATGATTTACTTCTGTGAACTAAGCATTGTGTGCAGAGATTTTGCAGCTATCTCCTTTCCTTCATTTTTTGTGCTAACATTCCTATCTCCAGAACTAGCATTTCCTATACAGGAAAGCATAACCGAGGGTATAGCACCTAACTCTTTAAAAGTAAATTAAACAACATGGCGCATATGATTTACTTCTGTGAACTAAGCATTGTGTGCAGAGATTTTGCAGCTATCTCCTTTCCTTCAGTTTTTGTGCTAACATTCATATCTCTAAAACTAGCATTTCCTATATAGGAAAGCATTACCGCGGGTATAGCACCTTACTCTTTAAACCTAAATGAAACAACATGGCCCATATGATTTACTGCTGAGATCTAAATATTGTGTGCAGAGATTTTGCAGCTATCTCCTTTCCTTTAGTTTTTGTGCTAACAAACCTATATCTGAAACTAGCATTTACACTATAGGATAGCATTACAGCGGGTATAGCACCGAACTCTTTAAACCTAAATGAAAGAACATGGCACATATGATTTACTTCTGAGAACTAAGCATTGTGTGCACAGATTTTGCAGCTATCTCCTTTCCTTCAGTTTTTGTGCTAACATTCCTATATCTGAAAGTAGCTTTTACACTATAGGATAGCATTACTGCGGGTATAACACCTAACTCATTAAACCTAAATGAAACAACATGGCACATATGATTTACTTCTGAGAACTAAGCTTTGTGTGCAGAGATTTTGCAGCTATCTCCTTTCCTTCAGTTTTTGTGCTAACATTCCTATGTCTAAAACTAGCATTTACACTATAGGAAAGCATTACCGCGGGTATAGCACCTAACTCTTTAAACCTAAATGAAACAACATGGCACATATCATTTACTTCTGAGAACTAAGCATTGTGTGCAGAGAGTTTGCAGCTTTCTCCTTTCCTTCAGTTTTTGTGCTAACATTCGTATCTCTAGAACTAGCATTTCCTATACAGGAAAGCATAACCGAGGGTATCGCACCTAAATCTTTAAACCTAAATGAAAGAACATGGCACATATGATTTACTTCTGAGAACTAAGCATTGTGTGCAGAGATTTTGCATCTATCTCCTTTCCTTCAGGTTTTGTGCTAACATTACTACATCTGAAACTAGCATTTACACTATAGGATAGCATAACCGAGGGTTTGCACCTAACTCTTTAAACCTAACTGAAACAACATGGCTCATATGATTTACTTCTGAGAACTAAGCATTGTGTGCAGAGATTTTGCAGCTATCTCCTTTCCTTCAGTTTTTGTTCTAACATTCCTATGTCTAAAACTAGCTTTTACACTATAGGAAGGCATTACCGCTGTTATAGCACCTAACTCTTTAAACCTAAATGAAACAACATGGCACATATGATTTACTTCTGAGAACTAAGCATTGTGTGCAGAGATTATGCAGCTATCTCCTTTCCTTCAGTTTTTGTGCTAACATTACTACATCTGAAACTAGCATTTACACTACAGGATAGCATAACCGAGGGTATAGCACGGAACTCTTTAAACCTAACTGAAAGAACATGGCACATATGATTTCCTTCTGAGAACTAAGCATTGTGTGCACAGATTTTGCAGCTATCTCCTTTCCTTCAGTTTTTGTGCTAACATTCATATGTCTAAAACTAGCTTTTACACTATAGGAAGGCATTACCGCTGTTAGAGCACCTAACTCTTTAAACCTAAATGAAACAACATGGCACATATGATTTAATTCTGAGAACTAAGCATTGTGTGCAGAGATTTTGCATCTATCTCATTTCCTTCAGTTTTTGTGCTAACATTCGTATCTCCAGAACTAGCATTTCCTATACAGGAAAGCATAACCGAGGGTATAGCACCGAACTCTTTAAACCTAAATTACACAACATGGCGCATATGATTTACTTCTGAGAACTCAGCATTGTGTGCAGAGAATTTGCAGCTATCTCCTTTCCTTCAGTTTTTGTGCTAACATTCGTATCTCCAGAACTAGAATTTCCTATACAGGAAAGCATAACCGAGGGTATAGCACCTAACTCTTTAAACCTAAATGAAACAACATGGCACATATGATATACTTCTGAGAACTAAGCATTGTGTGCAGTGATTTTGCAGCTATCTCCTTTCCTTCAGTTTTTGTGCTAACATACATATCTCTAAAACTAGCTTTTCCTATATAGGAAAGCATTACTGCGGGTATATCACCTAACTCTTTAAACCTAAATGAAACAACATGGCACATATGATTTACTTCTGACAACTAAGCATTGTGTGCAGAGATTTTGCAGCTATCTCTTTTCCTTCAGTTTTTGTGCTAACATTCGTATCTCTAAAACTAGCATTTCATATATAGGAAAGCTTCACAGAGGTTATAGCACCTAACTCTTTAAAACGAAATGAAACAACATGGCACATATGATTTACTTCTGAGAACTAAGCATTGTGTGCAGAGATTTTGCAGCTATCTCCTTTACTTCAGTTTTTGTGCTAACATTCGTATCTCCAGAACTAGCATTTCCTATACAGGAAAGCATAACCGAGGGTATAGCACCTAACTCTTTAAACCTAAATGAAACAACATCGCACATATGATTTACTTCGGAGAACTAAGCATTGTGTGCAGAGATTTTGCAGCTATCTGCTTTCTTTTAGTTTTTGTGCTAACAAACCTATATCTGAAACTAGCATTTACACTATAGGATAGCATTACCGCGGGTATAGCACCGAAGTCGTTAAACCTAAATGAAACAATATGGCACATATGATTTACTTCTGAGAACTAAGCATGGTGTGCACAGATTTTGCAGGTATCTCCTTTCCTTCAGTTTTTGTGCTAACATTCCTATATCTGAAACTAGCTTTTACCCTATAGAATAGCATTACCGCGGGTATAGCACCTAACTCTTTAAACCTAAATGAAACAACATGGCACATATGATTTACTTCGGAGAACTAAGCATTGTGTGCAGAGATTTTGCAGCTATCTCCTTTCCTTCAGTTTTTTGTGCTAACATTCCTATATCTGAAACTAGCATTTACACTATAGGATAGCATTACCGCGGGTATAGCACCTAACTCTTTAAACCTAAATGAAACAGCATGGCACATATCATTTACTTCTGAGAACTAAGCATTGTGTGCAGAGATTTTGCAGCTATCTCCTTTCCTTCAGTTCTTGTGCTAACATTTGTATCTCCAGAACTAGCATTTCCTATACAGGAAAGCATAACTGAGGGTATAGCACCAAACTCTTTAAATCTAAATGAAACAGTATGGCACATATGATTTCCTTCTGAGAACTAAGCATTGTGTGCAGAGATTTTCAGCTATTTCCTTTCCTTCAGTTTTTGTGATAACATTCATATGTCTAAAACTATCTTTTACTCTATAGGAAAGCATTACCGCTGCTATAGCACCTAACTCTTTAAACCTAAATGAAACAACATGCCACATATGATTTACTTAGGAGAACTAAGCATTGTGTGCAGAGATTTTTCAGCTACCTCCTTTCCTTCAGTTTTTGTGCTAACATTTGTATCTCCAGAACAAGCATTTTCTATACAGGAAAGCATAACTGAGGGTATAGCACCTAACTCTTTAAAACTAAATGAAACAATATGGCACATATGATTTACTTCTGAGAAGTAAGCATTGTGTTCAGAGATTTTGCAGCTATCTCCTTTCCTTCAGTTTTTGTGCTAACATTCGTATCTCCAGATCTAGCATTTCCTATACAGGAAAGCATAACCGAGGGTATAGCACCTAACTCTTTAAACCTAAATGAAACAACATGGCACATATGATATACTTCTGAGAACTAAGCATTGTGTGCAGTGATTTTGCAGCTATCTCCTTTCCTTCAGTTTTTGTGCTAACATTCGTATCTCTAAAACTAGCATTTCCTATATAGGAAAGCATAACCGAGGGTATAGGACCTAACTCTTAAACCTAAATAAAACAGCATAGCACATATGATTTACTTCTGAGAACTACGCATTGTGTGCAGAGATTTTGCAGCTATCTCCTTTCCTTCAGTTTTTGTGCTAACATTCCTATGTCTAAAACTAGCTTTTACACTATAGGAAGGCATTACCGCTGTTATAGCACCTAACTGTTTAAACCTAAATGAAACAACATGGCACATATGATTTACTTCTGAGAACGAAGCATTGTGTGCAGAGATTTTGCAGCTATCTCCTTTCCTTCAGTTTTTGTGCTAACATACCTATGTCTAAAACTAGCATTTACACTATAGGAAGGCATTACCGCTGGTATAGCACCTAACTCTTTAAACCTAAATGAAACAACATGGCACATGTGATATACTGCTGAGAACTAAGCATTGTCTTCAGAGATTTTGCAGCTATCTCCTTTCCTTCAGTTTTTGTGCTAACATTCGTATTTCTAAAAATAGCATTTCCTATATAGGGAAGCATAACCGAGGGTATAGCACCTAACTCTTTAAACCTAAATGAAACAACATGGCACATATGACTTACTTCTGAGAACTAAGCATTGTGTGCAGAGATTTTGCAGCTATCTCCTTTCCTTCAGTTTTTGTGCTAACATTCGTATCTCCAGAAGTAGCATTTCCTATACAGGAAAGCATAACCGAGGGTATAGCACCTAACTCTTTAAACCTAAATTAAACAACATGACACATATGATTTACTTCTGAGAACTAAGCATTGTGTGCAGAGATTTTGCAGCTATCTCCTATCCTTCAGTTTTTGTGCTAACATTCGTATCTCTAAAACTAGCATTTCCTATATAGGAAAGCATTACCGCGGGTATAGCACCTAACTCTTTAAACCTAAATGAAACAACATGGCACATATGATTTACTTCTGAGATCTAAACATTGTGTGCAGAGATTTTGCAGCTATCTCCTTTCCTTTAGTTTTTGTGCTAACAAACCTATATCTGAAACTAGCATTTACACTACAAGATAGCATTACCGCGGGTATAGCACCGAACTCTTTAAACCTAAATGAAACAACATGTCACATATGATTTACTTGTGAGAACTAAGCATTGTGTGCACAGATTTTGCAGCTATCTCATTTCCTTCAGTTTTGTGCTAACATTCCTATATCTGAAACTAGCTTTTACACTATAGGATAGCATTACCGCGGGTATAGCACCTAACTCTTTAAACCTAAATGAAACAACATGGCACAAATGATTTACTTCTGAGAACTTAGCATTGTGTGCAGAGATTTTGCAGCTATCTCCTTTCCTTCAGTTTTTTGTGCTAACATTCCTATATCTGAAACTAGCATTTACACTATACGATAGCATTACCGCGGTTATAGCACCTAACTCTTTAAACCTAAATGAAACAGCATGGCACATATGATTTCCTTCTGAGAACTAAGCATTGTGTGCAGAGAGTTTGCAGCTATCTCCTTTCCTTCAGTTTTTGTGCTAACATTCGTATCTCTAAAAGTAGCATTTCCTATATAGGAAAGCATAACCGAGGGTATAGCACCTAACTCTTTAAACATAATTAAACAACATGGCAAATATGATTTACTTCTGAGAAATAAGCATTGTGTGCAGAGATTTTGCAGCTATCTCCTTTCCTTCAGTTTTTGTGCGAACATTCCTATGTCTAAAACTAGCATTTACACTATAGGAAAGCATTACCGCGGGTATAGCACCTAACTCTATAAACCTAAATGAAACAACATGGCACATATGATTTACTTCTGACAACTAAGCATTGTGTGCAGAGATTTTGCAGCTATCTCCTTTCCTTCAGTTTTTGTGCTAACATAACTACATCTGAAACTAGCATTTACACTACAGGATAGCATAACCGAGGGTTTGCACCTAACTCTTTAAACCTAACTTAAACAACATGGCACATATGATTTACTTCTGAGAACTAAGCATTGTGTGCAGAGATTTTGCAGCTATCTCCTTTCCTTCAGGTTTTGTTCTAACATTCCTATGTCTAAAACTAGCTTTTACACTGTAGGAAGGCATTACCGCTGTTATAGCACCTAACTCTTTAAACCTAAATGAAACAACATGGCACATATGATTTACTTCTGAGAACTAAGCATTGTGTGCAGAGATTATGCAGCTATCTCCTTTCCTTCAGTTTTTGTGCTAACGTTACTACATCTGAAACTAGCATTTACACTACAGGATAGCATAACCGAGGGTATAGCACCGAACTCTTTAAACCTAACTGAAAGAACATGGCACATATGATTTACTTCTGAGAACTAAGCATTGTGTGCACAGATTTTGCAGCTATCTCCTTTCCTTCAGTTTTTGTGCTAACATTCCTATGTCTAAAACTAGCTTTTATACTATAGGAAGGCATTACCGCTGTTAGAGCACCTAACTCTTTAAACCTAAATGAAACAACATGGCACATATGATTTACTTCTGAGAACTAAGCATTGTGTGCAGAGATTTTGCATCTATCTCGTTTCCTTCAGTTTTTGTGCTAAATTCGTATCTCCAGAACTAGCATTTCCTATACAGGAAAGCATAACCGAGGGTATAGCACCGAACTCTTTAAACCTAAATTACACAACATGGTGCATATGATTTACTTCTGAGAACTCAGCATTGTGTGCAGAGATTTTGCAGCTATCTCCTTTCCTTCAGTTTTTGTGCTAACATTCGTATCTCCAGAACTAGCATTTCCTATACAGGAAAGCATAACCGAGGGTATAGCACCTAACTCTTTAAACCTAAATGAAACAACATGGCACATATGATATACTTCTGAGAACTAAGCATTGTGTGCAGTGATTTTGCAGCTATCTCCTTTCCTTCAGTTTTTGTGCTAACATTCGTATCTCTAAAACTAGCATTTCCTATATAGGAAAGCATAACCGAGGGTATAGCACATATGATTTACTTCTGAGAACTACGCATTGTGTGCAGAGATTTTGCAGCTATCTCCTTTCCTTCAGTTTTTGTGCTAACATTCCTATGTCTAAAACTAGCATTTACACTCTAGGAAAGCATTACTGCGGGTAAAGCACGTAACTCTTTAAACCTAAATGAAATAACATGGCACATATGATTTACTTCTGAGAACTAAGCATTGTGTGCAGAGATTTTGCAGCTATCTCCTTTCCTTCAGTTTTTGTGCTAACATACCTATGTCTAAAACTAGCATTTACACTATAGGTAGGCATTACAGCTGGTATAGCACCTAACTCTTTAAACCTAAATGAAACAACATGGCACATATGATTTACTTCTGAGAACTAAGCATTGTGTGCAGAGATTTTGCAGCTATCTCCTTTCCTTCAGTTTTTTTGCTAACATACCTATGTCTAAAACTAGCATTTACACTATAGGAAGGCATTACCACTGGTATACCACCTAACTCTTTAAACCTAAATGAAACAACATGGCACATATGATTTACTTCTGAGAACTAAGCATTGACTTCAGAGATTTTGCAGCTATCTCCTTTCCTTCAATTTTTGTGCTAACATTCGTATCTCTAAAAATAGCATTTCCTATATAGGAAAGCATAACCGAGGGTAAAGCACCTAACTCTTTAAACCTAAATGAAACAACATGGCACATATGATTTACTTCTGAGAACTAAGCATTGTGTGCAGAGATTTTGCAGCTATCTCCTTTCCTTCAGTTTTTGTGCTAACATTCGTATCTCTAAAACAAGCAATTCCTATATTCGAAAGCATTACCGCGGGTATAGCACCTAACTCTTTAAACCTAAATGAAACAACATGGCACATATGATTTACTTCTGAGAACTAAGCATTGTGTGCAGAGATTTTGCAGCTATCTCCTTTCCTTAAGTTTTTGTGCTAACATTCCTACATCTGAATCTATCATTTACACTATAGGATAGCATTACCGCGGGTATAGCACCTAACTCTTTAAACCTAACTGAAACAACATGGCACATATGATTTACTTCTGAGAACTAAGCACTGCGTGAGGAGATTTTGCAGCTATCTCCTTTCCTTCAGTTTTTGTGCTAACATTCGTGTCTCTAAAAATAGCATTTCCTATATAGGGAATCATAAACAGAGCTATAGCTGCTAACTCTTTAAACCTACCTGAAAAACCATGGTACATCTGATTTACTTCTGAGAACTAAGCATTGAGTGCCGAGATTTTGCAGCTCTCTCCTTTCCTTCAGTTTTTGTGCTAACATTCGTATTTCTAAAACTAGAATTTCCTCTATAGGAAAGCATAACCGGGGTATAGGAGCTAACTCTTTATACCTACCTGAAAAAGCATGGTACATACGATTTACTTCTGAGAACTGAGCATTGTGTGCAGAGATTTTGCAGCTATCTTCTTTCCTTCATTTTTTGTGCTAACATTCCAGCTGTAAAACTAGCATTTCCTATAATGGAACGCATAACCGAGGGTATCGCCGACAACTCTTTAAACCTAAATGAAACAACAATGCACATATGATTTACTTCTGAGAACAAAGCATTGTGTGTAGAGATTTTGCAGCTATCTACTTTCCTGCAGTTTTTATGCTAACATTCATATCTCCAAAACTAGCATTTACTATATAGGAAGGCATAACCGAGGGTATAGCAGCTAACTCTTTAAACCTACCTGAAAAAGTATGGTACATATGATTTACTTCACAGAACTAAGCATAGTTTGCAGAGATTTCTCAGCTATCTTCTTTCCTTCAGTTTTTGTGCTAATATTCCGACCTGTAAAACAAGCATTTACACTAGAGTAAAGCATAACAGGGGGTATAGCAGCTAACTCTTTAAAACTACCTGAAAAAGCATGGTACATATGATTTACTTCTGAGAACTAAGCATTGTGTGCAGAGGTTTTGTAGGTATCTTCTTTCCTTCAGTTTTGTGCTACCTTTCCTTTTTGTACAACAAGAATTTCCTATATAGGAAACCATAACTGAGGGTATAGCCGCTAACTCTTTAAACCTAAATGATACAACATGGCACATAAGATTTACTTCTGAGAACTAAGCATTGCGTGCCGAGATTTTTCAGCTATCTCCTTTCCTTCAGTTTTTGTACTAACATTCATATCTCTAAAACTACTATTTCCTATATAGTATGCATAACCGGGGGTATAGCAGCTAACTCTTTAAATCTGAATGAAACAACATCGCACATATGATTTACTTCTGAGAGTTAAACAATGTGTGCCGAGGTTTTGCAGCTATCTCTTTTCGTTCAGTTTTTGTGCTAACCTTCCTACCTCTAAAACTACCCTTTACACTATAGGGAAGCATAACCGAGGGTATTGAAGCTAACTCTTAAAACCTACCTGAGAAAGCATGGTACATATGATTCACTTCTGGGAACTAAGAATTGTGTGCAGAGATTTTGCAACTATCTTCTTTCCTTCAGTTTTTGTTGTAACATTCCTATTTGTAAAACAAGCATTTCCTATATAGGAAAGAATAACCGAGGGCGTAGCTGCTAACTCTTTAAACCTAAATGAAATAACATGGCACATATGATTTACTTCTGAGATCTAAGCATTGTGTGCAGAGATTTTGCAGCTATCTCCTTTCCTTAAGTTTTTGTGCTAAATTCATATCTCCAAAACTAGCATTTCCTGTATAGGAAAGCTTAAGCGAGAGTATAGCAGCTAACTCTTTAAATCTAACTGAAACAACATGGGACATATGATTTGCTTCTGAGAACTAAGCATTGTGTGCAGAGATTTTGCAGGTAACTCCTTTCCTTCAGTTTTTATGCTAACATTCATATTTGTAAAACAAACATTTCATATATAGGAAAGCATAACCGAGGGAATAGCAGCTAACTCTTTAAACCTAAATGAAACAACATGGCACATATGATTTACTTCTGAGAACTAAACATTTTCTGCAGAGATTTTCAGCTATCTCTTTTCCTTCACTTTTTATGCTAACATTCCTATATGTAAAACTTGCATTTACACTATAGGAAAGCATAATCGAGGGTGTCGCCGCTAACTCTTTAAACCTAAATGAAACAACATGGCACATATGATTTACTTTGAGAACTAAGCATTTTGTGCAGAGATTTTGGAGCTATCTCCTTTCCTTCAGTTTTTGTGCTAACATTCATAACTCTAAAACTAGTATTTCCTATATAGGAAAACATAACCGAGGGTATATCAGCTAATACTTTAAACGTAAATGAAACAACATGGTACATATGATTTACTTCTGAGAACTAAACATTGTGTGCAGAGAAAATGAAGCTATCTCTTTTCCTTCAGTTTTTGTGTTAACATTCCTATCTCAAAAACTTGCATTTACACTATAAGAAGTCATAACCGGGGGTATGGCAGCTAACTCTTTAAACCTACCTGAAAAAGCATGGTACATGTGATTTACTTCTGAGAAATAAGCATTGTGTGCAGATATTTTGAAGCTATTTCCTTTCATTCAGTTTTTGAGCTAACATTCATATCTCTAAAACCAGCATTTCCTATATAGGAAAACATAACGGAGGGTATGACAGGTAACTCTTTAAACCTAAATGAAACAACATGGCACACATGATTTACTTCTGAGAACTAAACATTTTGAGCAGAGATTTTGCAGCTATCACCTTTCCTTCAGTTTTTGTGCCAACATTCATATCTCTAAAACTAACATTTCATATATAGGAAAGCATAAACGGGGTTATAGCAGCTAACTCTTTAAACCTACTTGAAAAAGTATGGTATATATGATTTACTTCTGAGAACTAAACATTATGAGCAGAGATTTTGCAGCTATCTCTTTTCGTTCAGTTTTTGTGCTAACATTCCTATCCCTTAAATTTGCACTTACACTATAGGAAAGCATAACCAGAGCTATAGCAGCTAACTCTTTAAACCTACCTGAAAAACCATGGTACATATGATTTACTTCTCAGAATTAATTATTGCGTGCAGAGATTTTGGAGCTATCTCCTTTCTTTCAGTTTTTGAGCTAACATTCCTATCTCTAAACTAGCATTTACACTATAGGAAAGCACAACAGGGTGTAAAGCAGCTAACTCTTTAAACCTCAATGAAACAACAATGCACATATGATTTACTTCTGAGAACTAAGCATTGTGTGCAGAGATTTTGCAGCTATCTCCTTTACTTCAGTTTTTGTGCTAACATTCATATTTCTAAAACAAGCATTTCCTATGTAGGAAAGCTTAACCGAGGGCATAACCGCTAACTCTTTAAACCTAAATGAAACAACATGGCACATATGATATACTTCTGAGAACTAAGCATTGTGTGCAGAGATTTTGCAGCTAATTCCTTTCCTTCAGTTTTTATGCTAACATTCATATCTCGAACACTAGCATTTCCTATATAGGAAAGCTTAACCGTGGGTATAGCACCTAACTCTTTAAACCTAAATGAAAGAACAAGGCACATATGATTTACTTCTGAGAACTAAGCATTGTGTGCAGAGATTTTGCAGCTATCTACTTCCTTCAGTTTTTGAGCTAACATTCCTATATGTAAAGCTAGCATATCCTATATAGGAAGGCACAACCGAGGGTTTCGGCGCGAACTATTTAAACCAAAATGAAACAACATGGCACATGTGATTTCCTTCTGAGAAATAAGCATTGTGTGCAGAGATTTTGCAGCTATCTCCTTTACTTCAGTTTTTATGCTAACATTCATATCTCTAAAACTAGCATTTCCTATATAGTAAAGCATTACCGAGGGTATAGCAGCTAACTTTTTAAACCTAAATGAAACAACATGGCACATATGATTTACTTCTGAGAACTAAACATTTTGTGCAGAGATTTTGCAGCTATCTCTTATCCTTCAGTTTTTGTGCTAACATTCCTATCTCTAAACCTAGCATTTACACTACAGGAATGCATAAGCGTTGGTATAGCAGCTAACTCTTTAAACCTACCTCAAAAAGCATGGTACATATGGTTTACTTCTGAGAACTAAGCATTGTGGGCAGAGATTTTGCAGCTATCTCCTTTCCTTCAGTTTTTGTTCTAACATTCATATGGCTAAAACTAGCATTTCCTACATAGGAAAGCATAATCGGAGGTATAGCAGCTAACTCTTTCAACCTAAATGAAATAAATTGGCACATATGATTTGCTTCTGAGAACTAAACATTGAGTACAGAGATTTTGCAGCTATCTCCTTTCCTTCAGATTTTGTGCTAACATTCATAACTCTAAAACTAGCATTTCCTATATAGGAAAGCATAACCGGGGGTATAGCACCTAACTCTTTAAACCTACCTGTAAAAGCATGATACATATGATTTACTTCTGATAACTAAGCATTGTTTACAGAGATTTTGCAGCTATCTTCTTTCCTTCAGTTTTTGTGCTAACATTCCTATCTTTAAAACTAGCATTTCCTATATAGGAATGCATAACCGGGGGTATAGCAGCTAACTCTTTAAACCTACCTGCAAAAGCTTGGTAAATATGATTTACTTCTGAGAACTAAGCTTTCTGTGCAGAGATTTTGCAGCTATCTTCTTTCTTTCAGTTTTTGTGCTAACATTCCTATCTCTAAAACTTGAATTTCCGCTACAGGAAAGCATAACCGGGGGTATAGCAGCTAACTCTTTAAACCTACCTGAAAAAGCATGGTAGAAATGATTTACTTCTGAGAACTAAGCATTGTGTGCAGAGATTTTTTTTTTTAAAGATTTATTTATTTATTTAATTCCCCCCTCTCCCCTGGTTGTCTGTTCTTGGTGTCTATTTGCTGCGTCTTGTTTCTTTGTCCGCTTCTGTTGTCGTCAGCGGCACGGGAAGTGTGGGCGTCGCCATTCCTGGGCAGGCTGCTCTTTCTTTTCACGCTGGGCGACTTTCCTCACGGGCGCACTCCTTGCGCGTGGGGCTCCCTCACGCGGGCTACACCCTTGCGTGGCACGGCACTCCTTGCGCGCATCAGCACTGCGCATGGGCCAGCTCCACACAGGTCAAGGAGGCCCGGGGCTTGAACCGCGGACCTCCCATGTGGTAGACGGACACCCTAACCACTGGGCCAAAGTCCGTTTCCCATGTGTGCAGAGATTTTGCAGCTATCTTCTTTCCTTCAGGTTTTGCGCTTCCATTCCTATCTGTAAAACTAGAATTTCCTATATAGGAAAGCATAACCGAGCGTATCGCCGCTAACTATTTAAACCAAAATGAAACAACATGGCACATGTGATTTACTTCTGAGAACTAAGCATTGTGAGCAGAGATTTTGCACCTATCTCCTTTACTTCAGTTTTTATGCTAACATTCATATCTCTAAAACTAGCATTTCCTATATATGAAAGCATAAGTGAAGTTATAGCCGCTAACTCTTTACACCTAAATGAAACAACATGGCACATATAATTTACTTTAGCGAACTAAGCATTGTGTGCAGAGTTTTTGCAGCTATTTTCTTTTCAGTTTTTGTGCTAACATTCCTATCTGTAAATCTAGCATTTCTTATATAGGAAAGCATAACCGAGGGTATCGCCGCTAACTCTTTAAAGCTAAATGAAACAACATGGCACGAATGATTTACTTCTGAGAACTAAGCATTGTGTGCAGAGATTTTGCACCTATCTCCTTTCCTTCAGTTTTTATGCTAACATTTATATCTCTAAAATTAGCATTTCCTATATGGGAAAGCATAACAGAGGGTATACCAGCTAACTCTTTAAACCTAAATGAAACAACATGGCACATATGATTTCCTTCTGAGAACTAAACATTGTGTGCAGACATTTTGCTGCTATCTCTTTTCCTTCAGTTTTTCTGCTAACATTCCTATCTCTAAAACTAGCATTTATACTATAGGAAACCATTACCGGGGGTATAGCAGCTAACTCGTTAAACCTACCTAAAAAAGAATGGTACATATTATTTACTTCAGAGAACTAAGCTTTGTGTGCACAGATTTTGCAGCTATCTTATTTACTTCAGTTTTTCTGCTAACATTATTTGTAAAACAAGCCTTTCTTATATAGGAAAGCATAACCGAGGGTATAGCAGCTAACATTTTAAACCTAAATGAAACAACATGGCACATATGATTTACTTCTGAGAACTAAACATTTTGTGCTGAGAGTTTGCAGCTATCTCCTTTCCTTCAGGTTTGTGTTAACATTCCTACCTCTAAAACTAGCATTTACACTATAGGAAAGCATAACCGGGTGTATAACATCTAACTCTTTATACCTAACCGAACACCAGTGTACATTTGATTTACTTCTGAGAACTAAGCATTGTGTGCAGAGATTTTGCAGCTATGTCCTTTCCTTCAGTTTTTGTGCTAACATTCCTATCTATAAAATGAGCATTTACACTCTAGGAAATCATAACCGTCGGTATAGCAGCTAACTCTTTAAACCTACCTGAAAAAGCATGGTACATATGATTTACTTCTAAGAACTAAGCATTGTGTGCAGAGATTTTGCACCTATCCTTTCCTTCAGATTCTGTGCTAATATTCCTAACTCTAAAACTAGCATTTACACTATTGGAAAGCAAAACCAGGGTATAGCAGCTAAGTCTTTAAACCTACCTGAAAAAGCATGATATATATGATTTAGTTCTGAGAACTAAGCATTGTGTGCAGAGATTTTGCAGCTATCTCCTTTCCTTCAGTTTTTGTGCTAACATTCCAATATGTAAAACTAGCACTTCCTATATAGGAATGCATACCGAGGTTATAGCCGCTAACTCCTTAAACCTAAATGAAACAACATGGCGCTTATGATTTACTTCTGAGAACTAAATATGGTGTGCAGAGATTTTGCAGCTATCTCTTTTCCTTCAGTTTTTGAGCTAACATTCCTATCTCTAAAACTAGCTTTTACACTATAGGAAAGCATAACCAGGGATATAGCAGCTAACTCTTTAAACCTACCTGAAAAGCCATGGTACATATGATTTACTTCTGTGAACTAAGCATTGTGTGCAGAGATTTTGCGGCTATCTACTTTCCTTCAATTTTTGTGCTAACATTTCTATCTCTAAAACTAGCATTTACATTATAGGAAAGCATAACCAGGGTATAGAAGCTAACTCTTTAAACCTACTTGAAAAAGCATGGTATATAGGATTTAGTTCTGAAAACTAAGCATTGTGTGCTGAGATTTTGCAGCTATCTCCTTTCCTTCAGTTTTTGTGCTAACATTCCTATATGTAAAACTGGAATTTCCTCTATAGGAAAACATAACCGAGGGTATGGCCGCTAACTCCTTAAACCTAAATGAAACAACATGGCATATATAATTTACTTCTGAGAACTAAGCATTGTGTGTAGAGATTTTGCAGCTATCTTCTTTCCTTCAGTTTTTGTGCTAACATTCCTATCTATACAACTAGCATTTCCTTTATAGGAAAGCATAACCGAGGGTATAGCCGCTAACTCTTTAAACCAAAATGCAACAACATGGCACATATGATTTACTTCTGAACTAAGCATTGTGTGCACAAATTTTGCATCAATCTCCTTTCATTCAGTTTTTGTTCTAGCATTCATATCTCTAAAACTAGCATTTACACTATAAGAAAGCATAACCAGGGTATAGCAGCTAACTCTTTAAACATATTGAAAACCACGGTATATATGATTTAGTTCTGAGAACTAAGCAATATGTGCAGATATTTTGCAGCTATCTCCTTTCCTTCAGTTTTTGGGCTAACATTCATATCTCTGAAACTAGCATTTCCTATATGGGAAAGCATAACCGGGTGTATAGCAGCTAACTGTTTAAAACTACATGAGAAAGCATGGTATATATGATTTAGTTCTGAGAACTAAGCATTGTGTGCAGAGATTTTGCAGCTATCTCCTTTCCTTCAGTTATTGTGCTAACATTCCTACATGTAAAACTTGCATTTCCTATATAGGAAAATATAACCGAGGGCATAGCCGCTATCTCTTTAAACCTAAATGAAACAACAAGGAACATATGATTTACTTCTGAGAACTAAGCATTGTGTGCAGAGATTTTGCACCTATCTCCTTTCCTTCATTTTTTGTGCTAACATTCATATCTCTAAAACTAGCATTTCCTATATAGGAAAGCGTAACTGGGCGTTTAGCAGCTAACTCTTTAAACCTACCTGAAAAAGCATGATACATAAGATTTACGTCTGAGAACTAAGCATTGTGAGCAGAGATTTTGCAAGTATCTCCTTTCTTTCCGTTTTTGTGCTAACATGCATACTTCTAAAACTAGAATTTCCTATATAGGAAGGCATAACCGGGGGTATAGGAGCTAACTCTTTAAACCTACCTGAAAAAGCATGGTATATATGAATTAGTTCTGAGAACTAAGCATTGTGTGCAGAGATTTTGCAGCTATCTCCTTTATTTCAGTTTTTGTGCTAACATTCCTATATGTAAAACTAGCATTTCCTATATAGGAAACCATAACCGAGTTTATAGCAGCTAACTCTTTAAACCTAAATGAAACAATATGGCACATATTATTTACTTCTGAGAACTAAACATTGTGTAAAGAGATTTTGCAGCTATCTCCTTTCCTTCAGTTTTTGTGCTAACATTCCATTCTGTAATACTAGCATTTCCTTTATAGGAAAAGATAACCGAGGGTATATCCGCTAATTCTTTAAACCTAAATGAAACAACATGGCACTTATGATTTATTTCTGAGAACTAAAAATTGTGTGCAGAGATTTTCAGCTATCTCCTTTCCTTCAGTTTTTGTGCTAACACTCATAGCTCTAAAACTAGCATTTCCTATATAGGAAACCATAACCGGGTGTATAGCAGCTAACTCTTTAAATCTACCTGAAAAGGCATGATAAATATGATTTACTTCTGAGAACTAAGCATTGTGTGCAGAGATTTTGCAGCTATCTTCTTTCCTTCAGTTTTTGTGCTAACATTCATATCTCTAAAACTTGCATTTCCTATATAGGAAAGCATAACCGTGGGTAAAGCCCCTCACTCTTTAAACCTAAATGAAACAATATGGCACATATGATTTACTTCTGGGAACTAAACGTTGTGTGCAGAGATTTTGCAGCTATCTATTTTCCTTCAGTTTTTGTGCTAACATACCTATCTCTAAAATTAGCATTTACACTATAGGAAAGCATATCCGGGGATATAGCAGGTAACTCTTTAAAGCTACCTGAAAAACCATGGTATATATGATTTACTTCTGAGAACTAAACATTGTGTGCAGAGATTTTGCAGCTATCTCCTTCCTTCAGTTTTGTGCTGAAATTCCTATCTCTTAAACTAGCATTTACAGTACAGGAAAGCATAACCAGGGGTATAGCAAATAACTCTTTAAACCTACCTGAAAAACCATGGTACATATGATTTACTTCTGAGAACTAAGCATTGTGTGCAGAGATTTTGCAGCTATCTTCTTTCCTTCAGTTTTTGTGCAAACATTCCTATCTGTAAAACTAGCATTTCCTATATAGGAAAGGGTAACCGAGGGTATGGAAGGTAACTCTTTAAACCTAAATGAAACAACATGGCACATATTATTTACTTCTGAGAACTAAACCTTGTGTGCATAGATTTTGCAGCTATCTCTTTTCCTTGAGTTTTTTTGCTAACATTCCTATCTCTAAAACTAGCATTTACACTATAGGAAAGCATAACCGGGGATATAGCAGCTAACTCTTTAAACCTACCTGAAAAACCATGGTACGTATGATTTACTTCTGAGAAATAAGCATTTTGTGCAGATATTTTGCAGATATCCTCTTTCCTTTAGTTTTGTGCTAAAATTCCTCTCTCTAAACAAAGCATTTACACTACAGGAAAGCATAATGTGGTAGAGCAGCTAACTCTTTAAACCTACCTGCAAAAGCATGGTACATATGATTTACTTCTAAGAACTAAACATTGTGTGCATAGATTTTGCAGCTATCTTCTTTCCTTCAGTTTTTTTACTAACATTCCTATCTGTAAAACAAGCCTATCGTATATAGGAAAGCATAACCGAGGGTATCACCGCTAACTATTTAAACCAGAATGAAACAACATATTACATGTGATTTACTTCTGAGAACTAAGCATTGTGTGCAGAGATTTTGCAGCTATCTCCTTTCCTTCAGTTTTTGTGCTGACATTCCTATCTGTAAAACTAGCATTTCCTATTTAGGGAAGCATAACAGAGGGTATAGCAGTTAACTCTTTAAACCTAAATGAAACAACATGGCACATATGATTTTCTGCTGAGAACTAAACATTGTGTGCAGAGATTTTGCAGGTCTGCCTTTTCCTTCAGTTTTTGTGCTAACATTCCTTTCTGTAAAACTAGCATTTACACTATGGGAAAGCATAACCGAGGGTATCGCCGCTAACTCTTCAAACCTAAATGAATCAACATGGCACATATGATTTACTTCTGAGAACTAAACATTGTGAGCAGAGATTTTGCAGCTATCTTCTTTCCTTCAGTTTTTGTGCTAACATTCCTATTTGTAAAACAAGAATTTCCTATATAGGAAGGCATAACCGAGGGTATATCCGCTAACACTTTAAACCGAAATGAAACAACATAGCACATATGATTTACTTCTGATAACTAAGCATTGTGTGCAGAGATTTTGCAGCTATCTTCTTTCTTTCAGATTTTGTGCTAACATTCCTATCTGTAAAACTAGCATTTCTTATTTGGAAAGCATAACCGAGGCTATAGCCGAGAACTCTTTAAACCTAAATGAAACAACATGGCACATATGATTTTTTCTGAGAAGTGGGCGTTGTGTGCGGAGATTTTACAGCTGTCTCCTTTCCTTCACTTTTTGTGCTAACATTCATATCTCTAAAACTAGCATTTTCTATAAAGGAAAACATAACCGGGGTTATAGCTCTTAACACTTTAAACCTACCTAGAAAGCATGGTACATATGATTTACTTCTGAGACCTAAGCATTGTGTGCAGAGATTTTGCAGCTCTCTCCTTTCCTTCAGTTTTTGTGCTAACATTCATATTGCTAAACTAGAATTTCCTATATAGGAAAGCATAACTTGGGGTATAAGAGGTAACTCTTTAAACCCACCTGAAAAAGCATGGTACATACGATTTAATTCTGAGGACTAAGCATTGTGTGCAGAGATTTTGCAGGTATCTTCTTTCCTTCGGTTTTGGTGCTAACATTCCTATCTGTAAAACTAGCATTTCCTATATAGGAAAGCAAAACCGAGGGTATCGCCGCTAACTCTTTAAACCTAAAAGAAATAACAATGCACATATGATTTAATTCTGAGAACTAAACATTGTGTGCAGAGTTTTTTCAGCTATCTCTTTCCTTCAGTTACTGTGCTAACATTCATATCTATAAAACTAGCGTTTCCTATATAAGAAAGCATAACCGAGGGTATAGCCGCTAACTCTTTAAACCTAAATGAAACAACATGGCACATATGATTTACTTCTAAGAACTAAGCATTGTGTGCAGAGATTTTGCAGCTATCTCCTTTCCTTCAATTTTTATGGTAACATTCATATCTCTAAAACTAGCATTTCCTATATAGAAATCATAACCGGGGGTAAAGCAGCTAACTCTTTAAACCTACCTGAAAAAGCGTGGCACATATGATTTACTTCTGAGAACTAACAGTGTGTGCAGAGATTTTGCAGCTATCTCTTTTCCTTCAATTTTTGTGCTAACATTCCTTTCTCTAAAACTAGCATTTATACTCTAGGAAGGCTTAACCGGGGGTACAGCAGCTAACTCGTTAAACCTACCTGAAAAAAAATGCTTCATATGATTTACTTCGGACAACTAAGCATTGTGTGCAGAGATTTTTCAGCTATCATATTTCCTACAATGTTTGTGCCTACATTCCTATTTGTAAAACAAGCATTTCCTATTTTGGAATGCATAACCGAGGGTATAGCTGCTAACTCTTTAAAGCTAAATGAAACACCATGGCATATATGATTTACTTCTGAGAACTAAGCACTGTGTGCAGAGATTTTGCAGCTAACTCCTTTTCTTCAGTTTTTATGCTAACATTCATATCTGTAAAACTAGCTTTTCCTATATGGGAAAGCATAACCGAGGGTATAGCAGCTAACTATTTAAACCAAAATGAAACAACATGGCACATATGATTTACTTCTGAAAGGTAACATTCTGTGCAGAGTTTTTGCAGCTATCTTTCCTTCAGTTTTTGTGGTAACATTCCTATCTGTAAAACTAGAATTTCCTATATAGGAAAGCATAACCGAGGGTATAGCAGCTAACTCTTTCAACCTAAATGAAACAACATGGCACATATGATTTACTTCTGAAAACTAAGCATTGTGTGCAAAGACTTTGCAGCTATCTCCTTTCCTTCCGTTTTTATGCTAACATTCATATCTCTAAAACTTGCATTTCCTATTTAGGGAAGCATAACAGAGGGTATAGCAGCTAACTCTTTAAACCTAAATGAAACAATATGGCACATATGATTTACTTCTGAGAACTAAACATTGTGTGCAGAGATTTTGCAGCTATGTCTTCTCCTTCATTTTTTGTGCTAACGTTCCTATCACTAAAACAAGCATTTATTCTATAGGAAAGCATAACCGGGGTATAGCAGCTAACTCATTAAACCTAACTGAAAAAGCACGGTACATATGATTTACTTCTGAGAACTAAGCATTGTGGGCAGAGATTTTGAAGCTATCTCCTTTCCTTCAGTTTTTGTGCTAACATTCATATCTCTAAAACTAGCTATTCCTACATAGGAAAGCATAACCGGCGGTGTAGCAGCTAACTCTTTCAACCTAAATGAAACAAATTGGCACATATGATTTACTTCTAAGAACTAAACATTGTGTGCAGAGGTTTTGCAGCTGTCTCCTTTCCTTCAGTTTTTGTGCTAACATTCATATCTCCAAAACTAGAATTTCCTATATAGGAAAGCATAAGCGGGGGTATAGCAGCTTACACTTTAAACCTACCTGAAAAAGCATGGTACGTACGATTTACTTCTGAGAACTAAGCATTGTGTGCAGAGATTTTGCAGCTATTTTCTTTCCCTCAGTTTTTGTGCTAACATTCATCTCTGTAAAACTAGGATTTCCTATATAGGAAAACATAACCGCGGGTATCGCCGCTAACTCTTTAAACCTAAATGAAACAACATGGCACATATGATTTACTTCTGAGAACTAAACATTTCGTGCAGAGATTTTGCAGCTATCTCCTTTCCTTCAGTTTTTGTGCTAACATTCCTATCACTAAACCTAGAATTTCCTATATAGGAAACCATAACCGAGGGTATAGCAGCTAACTCTTTAAAGATACATGAAATAACATGGCATATATGATTTACTTCTGAGAACTAAACATTGTGTGCAGAGATTTTGCAGTTATCTCTTTTCCTTCAGTTTTTGTGTTAACATTCCTAACTCTAAAACTAGCATTTACACTATAGGAAATCATACCCGGGAGTATTGCAGCTAAAACTTTAAACCAACCTGAAAAAGCATGGTACGTATGATTTACTTCTGAGAACTAAGAATTGTGTGCAGCGATTTTGCAACTATCTTCTTTCCTTCAGTTTTTGTGCTAACATTCCTATCTGTAAAACTAGCATTTCCTATGTAGGGAAGCATAACCGAGGGTATAGCCGCTAACTCTTTAAACCTAAATGAAACAACATGGCACATATGATATACTTCTGAGAACTAAGCATTGTGTGAAAAGATTTTACAGCTATCTCTTTTCCTTGAGTTTTTGTGCTAACATTCCTATCTATAAAAATACCATTTACACTATCGGAAAGCATAACCGAGGGTATCGCCCCTAACTCTTTAAACCTAAATGAAACAACATGGCATATATGATGTACTTCTGAGAACTAAGCATTGTGTGCAGAGATTTTGCAGCTATTTCCTTTCCTTCTGTTTTTGTTCTAACATTCATATCCCTAAAACTAGCATTTCCTATATAGGAAAGCCTAACCGAGGGTATAGCCGCTAACTCTTTAAACCTAAATGAAACAACATGGCACATATGATTTACTTCGGAGAACTAAGCATTGTTTGTAGAGATTTTGCAGCTATCTCTTTTCCTTCAGTTTTTTTGCTAACATTCCTATCTTTAAAACTTGCATTTACACAATAGGAAAGCATAACCAGGGCTATAGCAGCTAACTCTTTAAACATACCTGAAAAACCATGGTACATATGATTTACTTCTGAGAACTAAGCATTGAGTGCAGAGAATTTGCAGCTATCTCCTTTCCTTCAGTTTTTGTTCTAACATTCATATCTCTAAAACTAGAATTTCCTAAATAGGAAACCAAAATCCGGGGTATAGGAGCTAACTCTTTAAACCTAAATGAAACAACATGGCACATGTGATTTACTTCTGAGAACTGAACATTGCGTACAGAGACTTTGCAGCTATCTCTTTTCCTTCTCTTTTTCTGCTAACGTTCCTCTCTCTAAAACTAGCATTTACACTATTGGGAAGCATAACCGGGGGTATAGCAGTTAACTCTTTAAATCTACCTGAAAAAGCATGGTACATACGATTTACTTCTGAGAACTAAGCATTGTGTGCAGAGATTTTGCAGCTATCTTCTTTCCTTCAGTTTTTGTGCTAACATTCCTATTTGTAAAACAAGAATTTCCTATATAGGAAAGCATAACCGAGGGTATATCCAATATCTCTTTAAAATAAATGAAAAAACATGGCACATATTATTGACTTCTGAGAACTAAGCATTGTGTGTAGAGATTTTGCAGCTATCTCATTTCCTTCAGTTTTTGTTCTAACATTCATATGTCTAAAACTTGCATACCCTATATAGGAAAGCATAACCGGAGGTTTAGCAGCTAACTCTTTCAACCTACCTCAAAAAGCATGGTTCACATGATTTTCTTCTGAAAACTAAGCATTGTGGACAGAGATTTTGCAGCTATCTCCTTTCCTTCAGTTTTTGTGCTAACATTCATATCTCTAAAACGAGGATTTCCTACATAGGAAAGAATAACCGGAGGTATAGCATCTAACTCTTTAAACCGAAATGAAACAAATTGGCACATATGATTTACTTCTAAGAACTAAACATTGTGTGCAGAGATTTTGCAGCTATCTCTTTTCCTTCAGTTTTTGTGCTAACATTCCTATCTCTAAAACTAACATTTATATTAAAGGAAAGCATAACCGGGGGTATAGCAGGTAACTCGTTAAACCTACCTGAAAAAGCATGGTACCTCTGATTTACTTCTGAGAACTAAGCATTGTGTGCAGAGATTTTGCAGCTATCTTCTTTCCTTCAGTTTTTGTGCTAACATTTCTATCTGTAAAACAAGAATTTCCTATGTAGGAAAGCATAACCGAGGGTTTTAACCGCTAACTCTTTAAACCTAAATGAAAAAACATGGCACATATGATTTACTTCTGAGAACTAAGCATTGTTTGCAGAGATTTTGCAGCTGTCTCCTTTCCTTCAGTTTTTGAACTAACATTCATATCTCTAAAAGTAGCATTTCCTATATATGTACGAATATCCAAGGGTATTGCAACTAACTCTTTAAACCTAAATGAAACAACATGGCAAATATGATTTACTTCTGAGAACTAAGCATTGTGTAAAGAGATTTTGCAGCTATCTCTTTTCCTTCAGTTTTTGTGCTAACATTCCTCTCTCTAATACTAGTATTTACACTACAGGAAATCATAACCAGGGGTATAGCAGCTATCTCTTTAAACCTTCCTGAAAAAGTATGGTATATATGCTTTACTTCTGAGAACTAAGCATTGTGTGCAGAGATTTTTTAGCTATCTTCTTCCCTTCAGTTTTTGTGCTAACAGTCCTATCTCTAAAACTAACATTTACACTACTGGAAACCATAACCGGGGGTATAGCTGCGAACTCTTTAAACCTACCTGAAAAAGTATGGTGCATATCAATTACTTCTGAGAGCAAAGCATTGTGTGCGGAGATGTTGCAGCTATCTTCTTTCCTTCAGTTTTTGTGCTAACATTCCTATTTGTAAAACAAGCATTTCCTACATAGGAGAGATAACCGAGGGTATAGCTGCTAACTCTTTAAACCTAAATGAAACAACATGGCACATATGATTTACTTCTGAGAACTAAGCATTGTGTGCAGAAATTTTGCAGCTATCTCCTTTCCTTCAGTTTTTGTACTACCATTCATATCTCTAAAACTAGCATTTCCTATATAGGAAAGCATGACTGAGGGTATAGCAGCTAACTCTTTAAACCTAAATGAAACAACATGGCATATATGATTTGCTTCTGAGAACTAAACATTCTGTGCAGAGATTTTGCAGCTATCTCTTTTCCTTCAGTTTTTGTGCTTACATTGCTATCTGTAAAACTAGTCTTTACACTATAGGGAAGTATAACCGGGGGTATAGCAGCTAACTCTTTACACCTACCTGAAAAAGCATGGTACCTTTGATTTACTTCTGAGAACTAAGCATTGTGTGCAGAGTTTTTGCAGCTATCTCCTTTCCTTCAGTTTTTGTGCTAACATTAATATCTCTAAAACTAGCACTTCCTATATAGGAAAGCATAAACGAGGGTATAGCAGCTAGGTCTTTATACCTAAATGAAACAACATGGCACATATGATTTACTTCTGAGAACTAAACAGTGAGTGCAGAGATTTTGCAGGTATCTCCTTTCCTTCAGTTTTTCTGCTAACATTCCTACCTGTATAACTAGCATTTTCTATTTGGGAAAGCATAACTGGGGGTATAGCAGCTAACTCTTTAAACCTACCTGAAAAAGTATGGTATATATGATTTACTTCTGAGAACTAAACATTGTGTGCGGAGATTTTGCAACTATCTCCTTTCGTTCAGTTTTTGTTCTAACATTTATATCTCTAAAACTAGCATTTATACTACAGGGAAGCATATCCGAGTGTATAGCAGCTAACTCTTTAAACCTAAATGAAAGAACATGGCACATATGATTTACTTCTGAGAACTAAGCATTGTGTGCAGAGATTTTACAGCTAAATTCTTTCCTTCAGTTTTGTGCTAACATTCTTAACTGTAAAACAAGCATTTCCTAAATAGGAAAGCATAACCAAGGGTATAGCAGCTAACTCTTTAAACCTAAATGAAACAACATGGCACATATGATTTACTTCTGAGAACTAAACATTGTGTGCAGATATTTTGCAGCTATCGCCTTTCCTTCAGTTTTTGTGCTAACATTCCTATCTGTACAACTAACATTTCCTATATAGGAAAGCGGTATAGCAGCTAACTCTTCAAACCTAACTAAAGAAGTATGGCACATATGATTTACTCCTGAGAACTAAGCATTGTGTGCAGAGATTTTATAGCTATCTCCTTTGCTTCACTTTTTCTCCTAACATATATGTCTCTAAAACAAGCATTTCCTTTATAGGAAAGCATAACCAAGGTTATAGCAGCTAACTCTTTAAACCTAAATGAAACAACATGCCACATATGATTTTCTTCTGAGAACTAAGCATTGTGTATAGAGATTTTGCAGCTACCACCTTTCCTTCAGTTTTTGTGCTAACATTCATATCTCTAAAACTAGCATTTCTTATATAGGAAAGCATAACGGGGGTATAGCAGCTAACTCTTAAAACCTACCTAAAAAAGCATGGTACATATGATTTACTTCTGGGAACTAAGCATTGTGGGCAGAGATTTTGAAGCTATCTCCTTTCCTTCAGTTTTTGTGCTAACATTCATATCTCTAAAACTAGCATTTCCTATATAGGAAAGAATAACCGAGGTTTTAGCAGCTAACTCTTTAAAACTAAATGAAACAACATGGCACATACGATTTAATTCTGAGAACTAAGCATTGTGTGCAGAGATTTTGCACTTATCCCCTTTCCTTCAGTTTTTATGCTAACATTCATATCTCTAAAACTAGCCTTTGCTATATAGGAAAGCATGACCGAGGTCACAGCAGGTAACTCTTTAAACGTAAATGATAGAACATGGCACACATGATTTCCTTCTGAGAACTAAACATTGTGTGCAGATTTTGCAGCTATTTCCTTTCCTTCAGTTTTTAGGATAACATTCATATCTCTAAAACTAGCATTTCATATTTAGGAAAGCATAACCATGGGTATAGCAGCTAACTCTTTAAACCTAAATGAAACAACATGGCACATATGATTTACTTCTGAGAACTAAACATTTTGTGCAGAGATTTTGCAGCTATCTCTTTTCCTTCAATTTTTATGCTAACATTCCTATCTGTAAAACTAGCATTTACACTATAGGAAAGCATAACCAGGGTATCGCTGCTAACTCTTTAAACCTAAATGAAACAACATGGCACATATGATTTACTTCTGAGAACTAAGCATTTTTTGCAGAGATTTTGCAGCTATCTCCTTTTCTTCAGTTATTGTGCTAACATTCATGTCTCTAATACTAGCTAATCCTATTTAGGAAAGTGTAACCGATGGTATAGCAGCTAACACTTTAAACCTAAATGAAAAAATATGGCACATATGAATTTTCTTCTGAGAACTAAACATTGTGTGCAGAGATTTTGCAGCTATCTCCTTTCCTTCAGTTTTTGTGTTAACATTCCTATCTCTAAAACTAGCATTTACACTATAGCAAATCATAACTGGGGGTATAACAGCTAACTCTTTAAACCTACCTGAAAAAGCATGGTACATATGATTTACCTCTGAGAACTAAGCATTGTATGCAGAGATTTTGCAGCTATCTCTTTTCCTTCAGTTTTTGTGCTAACATTCATATCTCTAAAACTAGCATTTCCTATATAGGAAAGCATAACCGAGGGTATAGCAGCTAACACTTTAAACCTAAATGAAACAACATGGCACATATGATTTACTTCTGAAATTAATCATTGTGTGCAGAGATTTTGCAGCTATCTTTTTAACTTCAGTTTTTGTGCTAACATTCCTATCTGTAAAACTAGCATTTGGTATATAGGAAAGCATAACCGAGGGTATAGCCGCTAACTCTTTATACCTAATGAAACAACATGGCACATATGATTTACTTCTGAGAACTAAGTATTGTGTGCCGAGATTTTGCCGCTATCTTCTTTCCTTCAGTCTTTATTTTAACATTCATATCTCTAAAACTAGCATTTCCTATATAGGAATGCATAACCGAGGGTATAGCAGCTAACTCTTTAAACCTAAATGAAACAACATGGCACATATGATTTACTTCTGAGAACTTAACATTGTGTGCAGAGATTTTGCAGCTATTTCTTTTCCTTCAGTTTTTGTGCTAACATTCCTATCTCTAAAACTATCAATTATACTATAGGAAATCCTAACCGGGGGTATAGCAGCTAA
>NW_026688463.1:0-51273 GCF_030445035.2 Dasypus novemcinctus | reverse complement strand
AGCCTGCTGGGTGGGGACTGGGCCAGGAGAGAAGCTCTGCTATGCTGTCCTGGACAGTTGTTCCCTCCCGTCTGTCTGGCGAAAAGCCAAGAGACAGAAGAAGCTCCAGGAACAAGAGAGCGGCTCCCTTGCCCAAAGTCAGAGGCAAAACTTCCACCGCTAGGGGCCACTGTAGGATAGGAATAGTTCCTTCCTCACACTTGCTGGGGGGCAGAGGGCTGAGTTCTCAGGCAGGGGGAGGGGGCAGGGCCCCTTGCAGAAGGGGCTGTGGGGGAAGGGACCCCTGGGCCAGATCTGGGGCTGCTGGGAGAGCCCCCTCTCCATGCCATAGCTCACCTGACCCAGGCCAAGGGTCTGGGTTGGGCCAGGCTGCCAGCCAGACCCGTCTGAAGAGGGGTTTCCTTGCCCACCAAAGTCCCCGAGGCCTCCTCAAGCGGGGGCCTACCTAGGGCCGGCCGGCGTTGCCCTGCAGGTCTCTCCCACGGCCATGGTCACAGACATGCTGTCTCCCATCGCCGTCACCTCCACCTTGTGTCAGGGGAACCCCGGCCTTTCCCACCGGTGACCTGCGGGCTTCGGCCTGGGCTCCCGGCCAGGCCTGCAGAGGCCTGTCTCCCGGAGAGCACAGGCCCAGAGTCTTCCCTCTCCCTTGTCAAGGACCTCTCTTTCTCTGCGTTTCTTTGGTGGGACGAGAGGGGCCCCAGAGCACCCCGACGACTCTGAGCAATCAGCCTGCCCTTTCTCCTCTCGCCCACCTTTTTGGGACCGGACGAACGAACGAGCATTTCTCTCGGCTCTGGGGCCGGGGGACGCAAAACGAAACTGCTTACCTATTGGGTGGTGAGACACTTGCGTGGAAATCATTTCTGCTCACTTGAGGCAGGCACTGCGGTCAAGTGGGCTTACAGGTCCAGGGGTTCCATGGACCGGGTATATTCTAAGCGGCCATCGTGACCGTCCAAAGCGGACGTATGGGTTGTTTGGGCCTTGACTCGAGTCGTAACCGTCCGTTTTGGGGGGAAAAAAAGTGAGAACCCATCATCTTAAGCACACTTCCCTCTGCCAGAGCACGCCACGCAACCAGGTGATGTTCCTACTGATTGCCGTTCCAAGCTACCGTAGCGGCCAATGCCGCAGGGATACTGTCCAGATTTCCAAAGCGAAGCAGATAGCCCTTCTCGCCGAGGCGCAGCTGCCTGGTCGATCAAGCCCCAGGCCCTGGTGCTCCTGAGGGCTGCGGGGACACCCAGGACTACGCTGCTGATGGCAGGTGGCTCCGGGCCTCAGTGCCCTGCCAGTGGGCTCTACTGGGGAATCCGTGCTCTCGCACGCGGGGGAGGGGGGATTCGGTTGCAGGGGGGCCTCCCTACACATGCCTCTTCTTCTGTCACTTTGGCTGCGGCTGAGCCTGGCACTGGGTGCGTGCATGCTCAGGAGACAGGCTTCTGCGTGTCTCTGGACAGGCCCCGTGCCAGCTGGGACCTGAGCCCCAGCGCAGGTGCACCACCTGCGCTCAGGTTCCTTGGACCGGCCCAGGTCAGCTGAGAGGGAGGAGAACACGGTCCTCACCGCGCAGGGAAGCAAAAGTGCCGACACCTGCCAGCGGGAGAGCCGCATCCAGCAGCCCTGTGGGATGGGATCTAAGCCCCCTCTCGCCCCATCCGCTGCCTCCCTCCTCAGCCCCTCCTTTCGGGGCGCCCGGACGGCGCCCGGGGCAGGGGTGGGGGAGGGGCAGGGGCAAGCGCCAGGCCTCCCGCGCCGCCGTACGCCGCTCTCTGACGCCCGCAAAGCCGGGACCAAAGCGCAGGCGCCCCGGCCCGCTGGGCCGGCCACGCCCACCGCCGCCCTGGCGCGCAGGCGCCACTCACCCCGCCCCCCGGCAGACTCGCCCCGACCCCGCCCCTCCTGGTTGCTCTGGAGACGGTGGCCACTGGCGCGAGGTGCCCAAGCCCGGGAGAGGGAAGACGGTGGTGAGGGATTGGGGGAGGGGGCGGGGAGGCGTTTTTCTGCCCTCGGGAGTGGTCCCCGGTGGCAGTGCCGGGACCGATGAGGCCAATAGGCATCCTGCCGAAACCCACCCGATGCACTTCGGGCAGCGCGTCCACTGCCAGGAAAACCTCCAGCACTGGGGGAAGCGGGCTTCCAAAATGTATACACCGAATGCCACCAGGAGGCCACGGGGACGCGACGGAAGGGGTGGCCGACGTGGGTGGAGCCTGCTGGGTGGGGACTGGGCCAGGAGAGAAGCTCTGCTATGCTGTCCTGGACAGTTGTTCCCTCCCGTCTGTCTGGCGAAAAGCCAAGAGACAGAAGAAGCTCCAGGAACAAGAGAGCGGCTCCCTTGCCCAAAGTCAGAGGCAAAACTTCCACCGCTAGGGGCCACTGTAGGATAGGAATAGTTCCTTCCTCACACTTGCTGGGGGGCAGAGGGCTGAGTTCTAAGGCAGGGGGAGGGGCAGGGCCCCTTGCAGAAGGGGCTGTGGGGGAAGGGGACCCCTGGGCCAGATCTGGGGCTGCTGGGAGAGCCCCCTCTCCGTGCCATAGCTCACCTGACCCAGGCCAAGGGTCTGGGTTGGGCCAGGCTGCCAGCCAGACCCGTCTGAAGAGGGGTTTCCTTGCCCACCAAAGTCCCCGAGGCCTCCTCAAGCGGGGGCCTACCTAGGGCCGGCCGGCGTTGCCCTGCAGGTCTCTCCCACGGCCATGGTCACAGACATGCTGTCTCCCATCGCCGTCACCTCCACCTTGTGTCAGGGGAACCCCGGCCTTTCCCACCGGTGACCTGCGGGCTTCGGCCTGGGCTCCCGGCCAGGCCTGCAGAGGCCTGTCTCCCGGAGAGCACAGGCCCAGAGTCTTCCCTCTCCCTTGTCAAGGACCTCTCTTTCTCTGCGTTTCTTTGGTGGGACGAGAGGGGCCCCAGAGCACCCCGACGACTCTGAGCAATCAGCCTGCCCTTTCTCCTCTCGCCCACCTTTTTGGGACCGGACGAACGAACGAGCATTTCTCTCGGCTCTGGGGCCGGGGGACGCAAAACGAAACTGCTTACCTATTGGGTGGTGAGACACTTGCGTGGAAATCATTTCTGCTCACTTGAGGCAGGCACTGCGGTCAAGTGGGCTTACAGGTCCAGGGGTTCCATGGACCGGGTATATTCTAAGCGGCCATCGTGACCGTCCAAAGCGGACGTATGGGTTGTTTGGGCCTTGACTCGAGTCGTAACCGTCCGTTTTGGGGGGAAAAAAAGTGAGAACCCATCATCTTAAGCACACTTCCCTCTGCCAGAGCACGCCACGCAACCAGGTGATGTTCCTACTGATTGCCGTTCCAAGCTACCGTAGCGGCCAATGCCGCAGGGATACTGTCCAGATTTCCAAAGCGAAGCAGATAGCCCTTCTCGCCGAGGCGCAGCTGCCTGGTCGATCAAGCCCCAGGCCCTGGTGCTCCTGAGGGCTGCGGGGACACCCAGGACTACGCTGCTGATGGCAGGTGGCTCCGGGCCTCAGTGCCCTGCCAGTGGGCTCTACTGGGGAATCCGTGCTCTCGCACGCGGGGGAGGGGGGATTCGGTTGCAGGGGGGCCTCCCTACACATGCCTCTTCTTCTGTCACTTTGGCTGCGGCTGAGCCTGGCACTGGGTGCGTGCATGCTCAGGAGACAGGCTTCTGCGTGTCTCTGGACAGGCCCCGCGCCAGCTGGGACCTGAGCCCCAGCGCAGGTGCACCACCTGCGCTCAGGTTCCTTGGACCGGCCCAGGTCAGCTGAGAGGGAGGAGAACACGGTCCTCACCGCGGAGGGAAGCAAAAGTGCCGACACCTGCCAGCGGGAGAGCCGCATCCAGCAGCCCTGTGGGATCTAAGCCCCCTCTCGCCCCATCCGCTGCCTCCCTCCTCAGCCCCTCCTTTCGGGGCGCCCGGACGGCGCCCGGGGCAGGGGTGGGGGAGGGGCAGGGGCAAGCGCCAGGCCTCCCGCGCCGCCGTACGCCGCTCTCTGACGCCCGCAAAGCCGGGACCCAAAGCGCAGGCGCCCCGGCCCGCTGGGCCGGCCACGCCCACCGCCGCCCTGGCGCGCAGGCGCCACTCACCCCGCCCCCGGCAGACTCGCCCCGACCCCGCCCCTCCTGGTTGCTCTGGAGACGGTGGCCACTGGCGCGAGGTGCCCAAGCCCGGGAGAGGGAAGACGGTGGTGAGGGATTGGGGGAGGGGGCGGGGAGGCGTTTTCTGCCCTCGGGAGTGGTCCCCGGTGGCAGTGCCGGGACAGATGAGGCCAATAGGCATCCTGCCGAAACCCACCCGATGCACTTCGGGCAGCGCGTCCACTGCCAGGAAAACCTCCAGCGCTGGGGGAAGCGGGCTTCCAAAATGTATACACCGAATGCCACCAGGAGGCCACGGGGGACGCGACGGAAGGGGTGGCCGACGTGGGTGGAGCCTGCTGGGTGGGGACTGGGCCAGGAGAGAAGCTCTGCTATGCTGTCCTGGACAGTTGTTCCCTCCCGTCTGTCTGGCGAAAAGCCAAGAGACAGAAGAAGCTCCAGGAACAAGAGAGCGGCTCCCTTGCCCAAAGTCAGAGGCAAAACTTCCACCGCTAGGGGCCACTGTAGGATAGGAATAGTTCCTTCCTCACACTTGCTGGGGGGCAGAGGGCTGAGTTCTAAGGCAGGGGGAGGGGCAGGGCCCCTTGCAGAAGGGGCTGTGGGGGAAGGGACCCCTGGGCCAGATCTGGGGCTGCTGGGAGAGCCCCCCTCTCCGTGCCATAGCTCACCTGACCCAGGCCAAGGGTCTGGGTTGGGCCAGGCTGCCAGCCAGACCCGTCTGAAGAGGGGTTTCCTTGCCCACCAAAGTCCCCGAGGCCTCCTCAAGCGGGGGCCTACCTAGGGCCGGCCGGCGTTGCCCTGCAGGTCTCTCCCACGGCCATGGTCACAGACATGCTGTCTCCCATCGCCGTCACCTCCACCTTGTGTCAGGGGAACCCCGGCCTTTCCCACCGGTGACCTGCGGGCTTCGGCCTGGGCTCCCGGCCAGGCCTGCAGAGGCCTGTCTCCCGGAGAGCACAGGCCCAGAGTCTTCCCTCTCCCTTGTCAAGGACCTCTCTTTCTCTGCGTTTCTTTGGTGGGACGAGAGGGGCCCCAGAGCACCCCGACGACTCTGAGCAATCAGCCTGCCTTTCTCCTCTCGCCACCTTTTTTGGGACCGGACGAACGAACGAGCATTTCTCTCGGCTCTGGGGCCGGGGGACGCAAAACGAAACTGCTTACCTATTGGGTGGTGAGGACACTTGCGTGGAAATCATTTCTGCTCACTTGAGGCAGGCACTGCGGTCAAGTGGGCTTACAGGTCCAGGGGTTCCATGGACCGGGTATATTCTAAGCGGCCATCGTGACCGTCCAAAGCGGACGTATGGGTTGTTTGGGCCTTGACTCGAGTCGTAACCGTCCGTTTTGGGGGGAAAAAAAGTGAGAACCCATCATCTTAAGCACACTTCCCTCTGCCAGAGCACGCCACGCAACCAGGTGATGTTCCTACTCATTGCCGTTCCAAGCTACCGTAGCGGCCAATGCCGCAGGGATACTGTCCAGATTTCCAAAGCGAAGCAGATAGCCCTTCTCGCCGAGGCGCAGCTGCCTGGTCGATCAAGCCCCAGGCCCTGGTGCTCTGAGGGCTGCGGGGACACCCAGGACTACGCTGCTGATGGCAGGTGGCTCCGGGCCTCAGTGCCCTGCCAGTGGGCTCTACTGGGGAATCCGTGCTCTCGCACGCGGGGGAGGGGGGATTCGGTTGCAGGGGGGCCTCCCTACACATGCCTCTTCTTCTGTCACTTTGGCTGCGGCTGAGCCTGGCACTGGGTGCGTGCATGCTCAGGAGACAGGCTTCTGCGTGTCTCTGGACAGGCCCCGCGCCAGCTGGGACCTGAGCCCCAGCGCAGGTGCACCACCTGCGCTCAGGTTCCTTGGACCGGCCCAGGTCAGCTGAGAGGGAGGAGAACACGGTCCTCACCGCGGAGGGAAGCAAAAGTGCCGACACCTGCCAGCGGGAGAGCCGCATCCAGCAGCCCTGTGGGATCTAAGCCCCCTCTCGCCCCATCCGCTGCCTCCCTCCTCAGCCCCTCCTTTCGGGGCGCCCGGACGGCGCCCGGGGCAGGGGTGGGGGAGGGGCAGGGGCAAGCGCCAGGCCTCCCGCGCCGCCGTACGCCGCTCTCTGACGCCCGCAAAGCCGGGACCAAAGCGCAGGCGCCCCGGCCCGCTGGGCCGGCCACGCCCACCGCCGCCCTGGCGCGCAGGCGCCACTCACCCCGCCCCCGGCAGACTCGCCCCGACCCCGCCCCTCCTGGTTGCTCTGGAGACGGTGGCCACTGGCGCGAGGTGCCCAAGCCCGGGAGAGGGAAGACGGTGGTGAGGGATTGGGGGAGGGGGCGGGGAGGCGTTTTCTGCCCTCGGGAGTGGTCCCCGGTGGCAGTGCCGGGGACAGATGAGGCCAATAGGCATCCTGCCGAAACCCACCCGATGCCCTTCGGGCAGCGCGTCCACTGCCAGGAAAACCTCCAGCGCTGGGGGAAGCGGGCTTCCAAAATGTATACACCGAATGCCACCAGGAGGCCACGGGGACGCGACGGAAGGGGGTGGCCGACGTGGGTGGAGCCTGCTGGGTGGGGACTGGGCCAGGAGAGAAGCTCTGCTATGCTGTCCTGGACAGTTGTTCCCTCCCGTCTGTCTGGCGAAAAGCCAAGAGACAGAAGAAGCTCCAGGAACAAGAGAGCGGCTCCCTTGCCCAAAGTCAGAGGCAAAACTTCCACCGCTAGGGGCCACTGTAGGATAGGAATAGTTCCTTCCTCACACTTGCTGGGGGGCAGAGGGCTGAGTTCTAAGGCAGGGGGAGGGGCAGGGCCCCTTGCAGAAGGGGCTGTGGGGGAAGGGACCCCTGGGCCAGATCTGGGGCTGCTGGGAGAGACCCCTCTCCGTGCCATAGCTCACCTGACCCAGGCCAAGGGTCTGGGTTGGGCCAGGCTGCCAGCCAGACCCGTCTGAAGAGGGGTTTCCTTGCCCACCAAAGTCCCCGAGGCCTCCTCAAGCGGGGGCCTACCTAGGGCCGGCCGGCGTTGCCCTGCAGGTCTCTCCCACGGCCATGGTCACAGACATGCTGTCTCCCATCGCCGTCACCTCCACCTTGTGTCAGGGGAACCCCGGCCTTTCCCACCGGTGACCTGCGGGCTTCGGCCTGGGCTCCCGGCCAGGCCTGCAGAGGCCTGTCTCCCGGAGAGCACAGGCCCAGAGTCTTCCCTCTCCCTTGTCAAGGACCTCTCTTTCTCTGCGTTTCTTTGGTGGGACGAGAGGGGCCCCAGAGCACCCCGACGACTCTGAGCAATCAGCCTGCCCTTTCTCCTCTCGCCCACCTTTTTGGGACCGGACGAACGAACGAGCATTTCTCTCGGCTCTGGGGCCGGGGGACGCAAAACGAAACTGCTTACCTATTGGGTGGTGAGACACTTGCGTGGAAATCATTTCTGCTCACTTGAGGCAGGCACTGCGGTCAAGTGGGCTTACAGGTCCAGGGGTTCCATGGACCGGGTATATTCTAAGCGGCCATCGTGACCGTCCAAAGCGGACGTATGGGTTGTTTGGGCCTTGACTCGAGTCGTAACCGTCCGTTTTGGGGGGAAAAAAAGTGAGAACCCATCATCTTAAGCACACTTCCCTCTGCCAGAGCACGCCACGCAACCAGGTGATGTTCCTACTGATTGCCGTTCCAAGCTACCGTAGCGGCCAATGCCGCAGGGATACTGTCCAGATTTCCAAAGCGAAGCAGATAGCCCTTCTCGCCGAGGCGCAGCTGCCTGGTCGATCAAGCCCCAGGCCCTGGTGCTCCTGAGGGCTGCGGGGACACCCAGGACTACGCTGCTGATGGCAGGTGGCTCCGGGCCTCAGTGCCCTGCCAGTGGGCTCTACTGGGGAATCCGTGCTCTCGCACGCGGGGGAGGGGGGATTCGGTTGCAGGGGGGCCTCCCTACACATGCCTCTTCTTCTGTCACTTTGGCTGCGGCTGAGCCTGGCACTGGGTGCGTGCATGCTCAGGAGACAGGCTTCTGCGTGTCTCTGGACAGGCCCCGCGCCAGCTGGGACCTGAGCCCCAGCGCAGGTGCACCACCTGCGCTCAGGTTCCTTGGACCGGCCCAGGTCAGCTGAGAGGGAGGAGAACACGGTCCTCACCGCGCAGGGAAGCAAAAGTGCCGACACCTGCCAGCGGGAGAGCCGCATCCAGCAGCCCTGTGGGATCTAAGCCCCCCTCTCGCCCCATCCGCTGCCTCCCTCCTCAGCCCCTCCTTTCGGGGCGCCCGGACGGCGCCCCGGGGCAGGGGTGGGGGAGGGGGCAGGGGCAAGCGCCAGGCCTCCCGCGCCGCCGTACGCCGCTCTCTGACGCCCGCAAAGCCGGGACCAAAGCGCAGGCGCCCCGGCCCGCTGGGCCGGCCACGCCCACCGCCGCCCTGGCGCGCAGGCGCCACTCACCCCGCCCCCGGCAGACTCGCCCCGACCCCGCCCCTCCTGGTTGCTCTGGAGACGGTGGCCACTGGCGCGAGGTGCCCAAGCCCGGGAGAGGGAAGACGGTGGTGAGGGATTGGGGGAGGGGGCGGGGAGGCGTTTTCTGCCCTCGGGAGTGGTCCCCGGTGGCAGTGCCGGGACAGATGAGGCCAATAGGCATCCTGCCGAAACCCACCCGATGCCTTCGGGCAGCGCGTCCACTGCCAGGAAAACCTCCAGCGCTGGGGGAAGCGGGCTTCCAAAATGTATACACCGAATGCCACCAGGAGGCCACGGGGACGCGACGGAAGGGGTGGCCGACGTGGGTGGAGCCTGCTGGGTGGGGACTGGGCCAGGAGAGAAGCTCTGCTATGCTGTCCTGGACAGTTGTTCCCTCCCGTCTGTCTGGCGAAAAGCCAAGAGACAGAAGAAGCTCCAGGAACAAGAGAGCGGCTCCCTTGCCCAAAGTCAGAGGCAAAACTTCCACCGCTAGGGGCCACTGTAGGATAGGAATAGTTCCTTCCTCACACTTGCTGGGGGGCAGAGGGCTGAGTTCTAAGGCAGGGGGAGGGGCAGGGCCCCTTGCAGAAGGGGCTGTGGGGGAAGGGACCCCTGGGCCAGATCTGGGGCTGCTGGGAGAGCCCCCTCTCCGTGCCATAGCTCACCTGACCCAGGCCAAGGGTCTGGGTTGGGCCAGGCTGCCAGCCAGACCCGTCTGAAGAGGGGTTTCCTTGCCACCAAAGTCCCCGAGGCCTCCTCAAGCGGGGGCCTACCTAGGGCCGGCCGGCGTTGCCCTGCAGGTCTCTCCCACGGCCATGGTCACAGACATGCTGTCTCCCATCGCCGTCACCTCCACCTTGTGTCAGGGGAACCCCGGCCTTTCCCACCGGTGACCTGCGGGCTTCGGCCTGGGCTCCCGGCCAGGCCTGCAGAGGCCTGTCTCCCGGAGAGCACAGGCCCAGAGTCTTCCCTCTCCCTTGTCAAGGACCTCTCTTTCTCTGCGTTTCTTTGGTGGGACGAGAGGGGCCCCAGAGCACCCCGACGACTCTGAGCAATCAGCCTGCCCTTTCTCCTCTCGCCACCTTTTTGGGACCGGACGAACGAACGAGCATTTCTCTCGGCTCTGGGGCCGGGGGACGCAAAACGAAACTGCTTACCTATTGGGTGGTGAGACACTTGCGTGGAAATCATTTCTGCTCACTTGAGGCAGGCACTGCGGTCAAGTGGGCTTACAGGTCCAGGGGTTCCATGGACCGGGTATATTCTAAGCGGCCATCGTGACCGTCCAAAGCGGACGTATGGGTTGTTTGGGCCTTGACTCGAGTCGTAACCGTCCGTTTTGGGGGGAAAAAAAGTGAGAACCCATCATCTTAAGCACACTTCCCTCTGCCAGAGCACGCCACGCAACCAGGTGATGTTCCTACTGATTGCCGTTCCAAGCTACCGTAGCGGCCAATGCCGCAGGGATACTGTCCAGATTTCCAAAGCGAAGCAGATAGCCCTTCTCGCCGAGGCGCAGCTGCCTGGTCGATCAAGCCCCAGGCCCTGGTGCTCCTGAGGGCTGCGGGGACACCCAGGACTACGCTGCTGATGGCAGGTGGCTCCGGGCCTCAGTGCCCTGCCAGTGGGCTCTACTGGGGAATCCGTGCTCTCGCACGCGGGGGAGGGGGGATTCGGTTGCAGGGGGGCCTCCCTACACATGCCTCTTCTTCTGTCACTTTGGCTGCGGCTGAGCCTGGCACTGGGTGCGTGCATGCTCAGGAGACAGGCTTCTGCGTGTCTCTGGACAGGCCCCGCGCCAGCTGGGACCTGAGCCCCAGCGCAGGTGCACCACCTGCGCTCAGGTTCCTTGGACCGGCCCAGGTCAGCTGAGAGGGAGGAGAACACGGTCCTCACCGCGCAGGGAAGCAAAAGTGCCGACACCTGCCAGCGGGAGAGCCGCATCCAGCAGCCCTGTGGGATCTAAGCCCCCTCTCGCCCCATCCGCTGCCTCCCTCCTCAGCCCCTCCTTTCGGGGCGCCCGGACGGCGCCCGGGGCAGGGGTGGGGGAGGGGCAGGGGCAAGCGCCAGGCCTCCCGCGCCGCCGTACGCCGCTCTCTGACGCCCGCAAAGCCGGGACCAAAGCGCAGGCGCCCCGGCCCGCTGGGCCGGCCACGCCCACCGCCGCCCTGGCGCGCAGGCGCCACTCACCCCGCCCCCGGCAGACTCGCCCCGACCCCGCCCCTCCTGGTTGCTCTGGAGACGGTGGCCACTGGCGCGAGGTGCCCAAGCCCGGGAGAGGGAAGACGGTGGTGAGGGATTGGGGGAGGGGGCGGGGAGGCGTTTTCTGCCCTCGGGAGTGGTCCCCGGTGGCAGTGCCGGGACAGATGAGGCCAATAGGCATCCTGCCGAAACCCACCCGATGCACTTCGGGCAGCGCGTCCACTGCCAGGAAAACCTCCAGCGCTGGGGGAAGCGGGCTTCCAAAATGTATACACCGAATGCCACCAGGAGGCCACGGGGACGCGACGGAAGGGGTGGCCGACGTGGGTGGAGCCTGCTGGGTGGGGACTGGGCCAGGAGAGAAGCTCTGCTATGCTGTCCTGGACAGTTGTTCCCTCCCGTCTGTCTGGCGAAAAGCCAAGAGACAGAAGAAGCTCCAGGAACAAGAGAGCGGCTCCCTTGCCCAAAGTCAGAGGCAAAACTTCCACCGCTAGGGGCCACTGTAGGATAGGAATAGTTCCTTCCTCACACTTGCTGGGGGGCAGAGGGCTGAGTTCTAAGGCAGGGGGAGGGGCAGGGCCCCTTGCAGAAGGGGCTGTGGGGGAAGGGACCCCTGGGCCAGATCTGGGGCTGCTGGGAGAGCCCCCTCTCCATGCCATAGCTCACCTGACCCAGGCCAAGGGTCTGGGTTGGGCCAGGCTGCCAGCCAGACCCGTCTGAAGAGGGGTTTCCTTGCCCACCAAAGTCCCCGAGGCCTCCTCAAGCGGGGGCCTACCTAGGGCCGGCCGGCGTTGCCCTGCAGGTCTCTCCCACGGCCATGGTCACAGACATGCTGTCTCCCATCGCCGTCACCTCCACCTTGTGTCAGGGGAACCCCGGCCTTTCCCACCGGTGACCTGCGGGCTTCGGCCTGGGCTCCCGGCCAGGCCTGCAGAGGCCTGTCTCCCGGAGAGCACAGGCCCAGAGTCTTCCCTCTCCCTTGTCAAGGACCTCTCTTTCTCTGCGTTTCTTTGGTGGACGAGAGGGTCCCCAGAGCACCCCGACGACTCTGAGCAATCAGCCTGCCCTTTCTCCTCTCGCCCACCTTTTTGGGACCGGACGAACGAACGAGCATTTCTCTCGGCTCTGGGGCCGGGGGACGCAAAACGAAACTGCTTACCTATTGGGTGGTGAGACACTTGCGTGGAAATCATTTCTGCTCACTTGAGGCAGGCACTGCGGTCAAGTGGGCTTACAGGTCCAGGGGTTCCATGGACCGGGTATATTCTAAGCGGCCATCGTGACCGTCCAAAGCGGACGTATGGGTTGTTTGGGCCTTGACTCGAGTCGTAACCGTCCGTTTTGGGGGGAAAAAAAGTGAGAACCCATCATCTTAAGCACACTTCCCTCTGCCAGAGCACGCCACGCAACCAGGTGATGTTCCTACTGATTGCCGTTCCAAGCTACCGTAGCGGCCAATGCCGCAGGGATACTGTCCAGATTTCCAAAGCGAAGCAGATAGCCCTTCTCGCCGAGGCGCAGCTGCCTGGTCGATCAAGCCCCAGGCCCTGGTGCTCCTGAGGGCTGCGGGGGACACCCAGGACTACGCTGCTGATGGCAGGTGGCTCCGGGCCTCAGTGCCCTGCCAGTGGGCTCTACTGGGGAATCCGTGCTCTCGCACGCGGGGGAGGGGGGATTCGGTTGCAGGGGGGCCTCCCTACACATGCCTCTTCTTCTGTCACTTTGGCTGCGGCTGAGCCTGGCACTGGGTGCGTGCATGCTCAGGAGACAGGCTTCTGCGTGTCTCTAGACAGGCCCCGTGCCAGCTGGGACCTGAGCCCCAGCGCAGGTGCACCACCTGCGCTCAGGTTCCTTGGACCGGCCCAGGTCAGCTGAGAGGGAGGAGAACACGGTCCTCACCGCGGAGGGAAGCAAAAGTGCCGACACCTGCCAGCGGGAGAGCCGCATCCAGCAGCCCTGTGGGATCTAAGCCCCCTCTCGCCCCATCCGCTGCCTCCCTCCTCAGCCCCTCCTTTCGGGGCGCCCGGACGGCGCCCGGGGCAGGGGTGGGGGAGGGGCAGGGGCAAGCGCCAGGCCTCCCGCGCCGCCGTACGCCGCTCTCTGACGCCCGCAAAGCCGAGCCCAAAGCGCAGGCGCCCCGGCCCGCTGGGCCGGCCACGCCCACCGCCGCCCTGGCGCGCAGGCGCCACTCACCCCGCCCCCGGCAGACTCGCCCCGACCCCGCCCCTCCTGGTTGCTCTGGAGACGGTGGCCACTGGCGCGAGGTGCCCAAGCCCGGGAGAGGGAAGACGGTGGTGAGGGATTGGGGGAGGGGGCGGGGAGGCGTTTTCTGCCCTCGGGAGTGGTCCCCGGTGGCAGTGCCGGGACCGATGAGGCCAATAGGCATCCTGCCGAAACCCACCCGATGCCCTTCGGGCAGCGCGTCCACTGCCAGGAAAACCTCCAGCGCTGGGGGAAGCGGGCTTCCAAAATGTATACACCGAATGCCACCAGGAGGCCACGGGGACGCGACGGAAGGGGTGGCCGACGTGGGTGGAGCCTGCTGGGTGGGGACTGGGCCAGGAGAGAAGCTCTGCTATGCTGTCCTGGACAGTTGTTCCCTCCCGTCTGTCTGGCGAAAAGCCAAGAGACAGAAGAAGCTCCAGGAACAAGAGAGCGGCTCCCTTGCCCAAAGTCAGAGGCAAAACTTCCACCGCTAGGGGCCACTGTAGGATAGGAATAGTTCCTTCCTCACACTTGCTGGGGGGCAGAGGGCTGAGTTCTAAGGCAGGGGGAGGGGCAGGGCCCCTTGCAGAAGAGGCTGTGGGGGAAGGGACCCCTGGGCCAGATCTGGGGCTGCTGGGAGAGCCCCCTCTCCGTGCCATAGCTCACCTGACCCAGGCCAAGGGTCTGGGTTGGGCCAGGCTGCCAGCCAGACCCGTCTGAAGAGGGGTTTCCTTGCCCACCAAAGTCCCCGAGGCCTCCTCAAGCGGGGGCCTACCTAGGGCCGGCCGGCGTTGCCCTGCAGGTCTCTCCCACGGCCATGGTCACAGACATGCTGTCTCCCATCGCCGTCACCTCCACCTTGTGTCAGGGGAACCCCGGCCTTTCCCACCGGTGACCTGCGGGCTTCGGCCTGGGCTCCCGGCCAGGCCTGCAGAGGCCTGTCTCCCGGAGAGCACAGGCCCAGAGTCTTCCCTCTCCCTTGTCAAGGACCTCTCTTTCTCTGCGTTTCTTTGGTGGGACGAGAGGGGCCCCAGAGCACCCCGACGACTCTGAGCAATCAGCCTGCCCTTTCTCCTCTCGCCCACCTTTTTGGGACCGGACGAACGAACGAGCATTTCTCTCGGCTCTGGGGCCGGGGGACGCAAAACGAAACTGCTTACCTATTGGGTGGTGAGACACTTGCGTGGAAATCATTTCTGCTCACTTGAGGCAGGCACTGCGGTCAAGTGGGCTTACAGGTCCAGGGGTTCCATGGACCGGGTATATTCTAAGCGGCCATCGTGACCGTCCAAAGCGGACGTATGGGTTGTTTGGGCCTTGACTCGAGTCGTAACCGTCCGTTTTGGGGGGAAAAAAAGTGAGAACCCATCATCTTAAGCACACTTCCCTCTGCCAGAGCACGCCACGCAACCAGGTGATGTTCCTACTGATTGCCGTTCCAAGCTACCGTAGCGGCCAATGCCACAGGGATACTGTCCAGATTTCCAAAGCGAAGCAGATAGCCCTTCTCGCCGAGGCGCAGCTGCCTGGTCGATCAAGCCCCAGGCCCTGGTGCTCCTGAGGGCTGCGGGGACACCCAGGACTACGCTGCTGATGGCAGGTGGCTCCGGGCCTCAGTGCCCTGCCAGTGGGCTCTACTGGGGAATCCGTGCTCTCGCACGCGGGGGAGGGGGGATTCGGTTGCAGGGGGGCCTCCCTACACATGCCTCTTCTTCTGTCACTTTGGCTGCGGCTGAGCCTGGCACTGGGTGCGTGCATGCTCAGGAGACAGGCTTCTGCGTGTCTCTGGACAGGCCCCGCGCCAGCTGGGACCTGAGCCCCAGCGCAGGTGCACCACCTGCGCTCAGGTTCCTTGGACCGGCCCAGGTCAGCTGAGAGGGAGGAGAACACGGTCCTCACCGCGCAGGGAAGCAAAAGTGCCGACACCTGCCAGCGGGAGAGCCGCATCCAGCAGCCCTGTGGGATCTAAGCCCCCTCTCGCCCCATCCGCTGCCTCCCTCCTCAGCCCCTCCTTTCGGGGCGCCCGGACGGCGCCCGGGGCAGGGGTGGGGGAGGGGCAGGGGCAAGCGCCAGGCCTCCCGCGCCGCCGTACGCCGCTCTCTGACGCCCGCAAAGCCGGGACCAAAGCGCAGGCGCCCCGGCCCGCTGGGCCGGCCACGCCCACCGCCGCCCTGGCGCGCAGGCGCCACTCACCCCGCCCCCGGCAGACTCGCCCCGACCCCGCCCCTCCTGGTTGCTCTGGAGACGGTGGCCACTGGCGCGAGGTGCCCAAGCCCGGGAGAGGGAAGACGGTGGTGAGGGATTGGGGGAGGGGGCGGGGAGGCGTTTTCTGCCCTCGGGAGTGGTCCCCGGTGGCAGTGCCGGGACAGATGAGGCCAATAGGCATCCTGCTGAAACCCACCCGATGCCCTTCGGGCAGCGCGTCCACTGCCAGGAAAACCTCCAGCGCTGGGGGAAGCGGGCTTCCAAAATGTATACACCGAATGCCACCAGGAGGCCACGGGGACGCGACGGAAGGGGTGGCCGACGTGGGTGGAGCCTGCTGGGTGGGGACTGGGCCAGGAGAGAAGCTCTGCTATGCTGTCCTGGACAGTTGTTCCCTCCCGTCTGTCTGGCGAAAAGCCAAGAGACAGAAGAAGCTCCAGGAACAAGAGAGCGGCTCCCTTGCCCAAAGTCAGAGGCAAAACTTCCACCGCTAGGGGCCACTGTAGGATAGGAATAGTTCCTTCCTCACACTTGCTGGGGGGCAGAGGGCTGAGTTCTAAGGCAGGGGGAGGGGCAGGGCCCCTTGCAGAAGGGGCTGTGGGGGAAGGGACCCCTGGGCCAGATCTGGGGCTGCTGGGAGAGCCCCCTCTCCGTGCCATAGCTCACCTGACCCAGGCCAAGGGTCTGGGTTGGGCCAGGCTGCCAGCCAGACCCGTCTGAAGAGGGGTTTCCTTGCCCACCAAAGTCCCCGAGGCCTCCTCAAGCGGGGGCCTACCTAGGGCCGGCCGGCGTTGCCCTGCAGGTCTCTCCCACGGCCATGGTCACAGACATGCTGTCTCCCATCGCCGTCACCTCCACCTTGTGTCAGGGGAACCCCGGCCTTTCCCACCGGTGACCTGCGGGCTTCGGCCTGGGCTCCCGGCCAGGCCTGCAGAGGCCTGTCTCCCGGAGAGCACAGGCCCAGAGTCTTCCCTCTCCCTTGTCAAGGACCTCTCTTTCTCTGCGTTTCTTTGGTGGGACGAGAGGGTCCCCAGAGCACCCCGACGACTCTGAGCAATCAGCCTGCCCTTTCTCCTCTCGCCCACCTTTTTGGGACCGGACGAACGAACGAGCATTTCTCTCGGCTCTGGGGCCGGGGGACGCAAAACGAAACTGCTTACCTATTGGGTGGTGAGACACTTGCGTGGAAATCATTTCTGCTCACTTGAGGCAGGCACTGCGGTCAAGTGGGCTTACAGGTCCAGGGGTTCCATGGACCGGGTATATTCTAAGCGGCCATCGTGACCGTCCAAAGCGGACGTATGGGTTGTTTGGGCCTTGACTCGAGTCGTAACCGTCCGTTTTGGGGGGAAAAAAAGTGAGAACCCATCATCTTAAGCACACTTCCCTCTGCCAGAGCACGCCACGCAACCAGGTGATGTTCCTACTGATTGCCGTTCCAAGCTACCGTAGCGGCCAATGCCGCAGGGATACTGTCCAGATTTCCAAAGCGAAGCAGATAGCCCTTCTCGCCGAGGCGCAGCTGCCTGGTCGATCAAGCCCCAGGCCCTGGTGCTCCTGAGGGCTGCGGGGACACCCAGGACTACGCTGCTGATGGCAGGTGGCTCCGGGCCTCAGTGCCCTGCCAGTGGGCTCTACTGGGGAATCCGTGCTCTCGCACGCGGGGGAGGGGGGATTCGGTTGCAGGGGGGCCTCCCTACACATGCCTCTTCTTCTGTCACTTTGGCTGCGGCTGAGCCTGGCACTGGGTGCGTGCATGCTCAGGAGACAGGCTTCTGCGTGTCTCTGGACAGGCCCCGCGCCAGCTGGGACCTGAGCCCCAGCGCAGGTGCACCACCTGCGCTCAGGTTCCTTGGACCGGCCCAGGTCAGCTGAGAGGGAGGAGAACACGGTCCTCACCGCGCAGGGAAGCAAAAGTGCCGACACCTGCCAGCGGGAGAGCCGCATCCAGCAGCCCTGTGGGATCTAAGCCCCCTCTCGCCCCATCCGCTGCCTCCCTCCTCAGCCCCTCCTTTCGGGGCGCCCGGACGGCGCCCGGGGCAGGGGTGGGGGAGGGGCAGGGGCAAGCGCCAGGCCTCCCGCGCCGCCGTACGCCGCTCTCTGACGCCCGCAAAGCCGGGACCAAAGCGCAGGCGCCCCGGCCCGCTGGGCCGGCCACGCCCACCGCCGCCCTGGCGCGCAGGCGCCACTCACCCCGCCCCCGGCAGACTCGCCCCGACCCCGCCCCTCCTGGTTGCTCTGGAGACGGTGGCCACTGGCGCGAGGTGCCCAAGCCCGGGAGAGGGAAGACGGTGGTGAGGGATTGGGGGAGGGGGCGGGGAGGCGTTTTCTGCCCTCGGGAGTGGTCCCCGGTGGCAGTGCCGGGACAGATGAGGCCAATAGGCATCCTGCCGAAACCCACCCGATGCACTTCGGGCAGCGCGTCCACTGCCAGGAAAACCTCCAGCGCTGGGGGAAGCGGGCTTCCAAAATGTATACACCGAATGCCACCAGGAGGCCACGGGGACGCGACGGAAGGGGTGGCCGACGTGGGTGGAGCCTGCTGGGTGGGGACTGGGCCAGGAGAGAAGCTCTGCTATGCTGTCCTGGACAGTTGTTCCCTCCCGTCTGTCTGGCGAAAAGCCAAGAGACAGAAGAAGCTCCAGGAACAAGAGAGCGGCTCCCTTGCCCAAAGTCAGAGGCAAAACTTCCACCGCTAGGGGCCACTGTAGGATAGGAATAGTTCCTTCCTCACACTTGCTGGGGGGCAGAGGGCTGAGTTCTAAGGCAGGGGGAGGGGCAGGGCCCCTTGCAGAAGGGGCTGTGGGGGAAGGGACCCCTGGGCCAGATCTGGGGCTGCTGGGAGAGCCCCCTCTCCGTGCCATAGCTCACCTGACCCAGGCCAAGGGTCTGGGTTGGGCCAGGCTGCCAGCCAGACCCGTCTGAAGAGGGGTTTCCTTGCCCACCAAAGTCCCCGAGGCCTCCTCAAGCGGGGGCCTACCTAGGGCCGGCCGGCGTTGCCCTGCAGGTCTCTCCCACGGCCATGGTCACAGACATGCTGTCTCCCATCGCCGTCACCTCCACCTTGTGTCAGGGGAACCCCGGCCTTTCCCACCGGTGACCTGCGGGCTTCGGCCTGGGCTCCCGGCCAGGCCTGCAGAGGCCTGTCTCCCGGAGAGCACAGGCCCAGAGTCTTCCCTCTCCCTTGTCAAGGACCTCTCTTTCTCTGCGTTTCTTTGGTGGGACGAGAGGGGCCCCAGAGCACCCCGACGACTCTGAGCAATCAGCCTGCCCTTTCTCCTCTCGCCCACCTTTTTGGGACCGGACGAACGAACGAGCATTTCTCTCGGCTCTGGGGCCGGGGGACGCAAAACGAAACTGCTTACCTATTGGGTGGTGAGACACTTGCGTGGAAATCATTTCTGCTCACTTGAGGCAGGCACTGCGGTCAAGTGGGCTTACAGGTCCAGGGGTTCCATGGACCGGGTATATTCTAAGCGGCCATCGTGACCGTCCAAAGCGGACGTATGGGTTGTTTGGGCCTTGACTCGAGTCGTAACCGTCCGTTTTGGGGGGAAAAAAAGTGAGAACCCATCATCTTAAGCACACTTCCCTCTGCCAGAGCACGCCACGCAACCAGGTGATGTTCCTACTGATTGCCGTTCCAAGCTACCGTAGCGGCCAATGCCGCAGGGATACTGTCCAGATTTCCAAAGCGAAGCAGATAGCCCTTCTCGCCGAGGCGCAGCTGCCTGGTCGATCAAGCCCCAGGCCCTGGTGCTCCTGAGGGCTGCGGGGACACCCAGGACTACGCTGCTGATGGCAGGTGGCTCCGGGCCTCAGTGCCCTGCCAGTGGGCTCTACTGGGGAATCCGTGCTCTCGCACGCGGGGGAGGGGGGATTCGGTTGCAGGGGGGCCTCCCTACACATGCCTCTTCTTCTGTCACTTTGGCTGCGGCTGAGCCTGGCACTGGGTGCGTGCATGCTCAGGAGACAGGCTTCTGCGTGTCTCTGGACAGGCCCCGCGCCAGCTGGGACCTGAGCCCCAGCGCAGGTGCACCACCTGCGCTCAGGTTCCTTGGACCGGCCCAGGTCAGCTGAGAGGGAGGAGAACACGGTCCTCACCGCGCAGGGAAGCAAAAGTGCCGACACCTGCCAGCGGGAGAGCCGCATCCAGCAGCCCTGTGGGATCTAAGCCCCCTCTCGCCCCATCCGCTGCCTCCCTCCTCAGCCCCTCCTTTCGGGGCGCCCGGACGGCGCCCGGGGCAGGGGTGGGGGAGGGGCAGGGGCAAGCGCCAGGCCTCCCGCGCCGCCGTACGCCGCTCTCTGACGCCCGCAAAGCCGGGACCAAAGCGCAGGCGCCCCGGCCCGCTGGGCCGGCCACGCCCACCGCCGCCCTGGCGCGCAGGCGCCACTCACCCCGCCCCCGGCAGACTCGCCCCGACCCCGCCCCTCCTGGTTGCTCTGGAGACGGTGGCCACTGGCGCGAGGTGCCCAAGCCCGGGAGAGGGAAGACGGTGGTGAGGGATTGGGGGAGGGGGCGGGGAGGCGTTTTCTGCCCTCGGGAGTGGTCCCCGGTGGCAGTGCCGGGACAGATGAGGCCAATAGGCATCCTGCCGAAACCCACCCGATGCCCTTCGGGCAGCGCGTCCACTGCCAGGAAAACCTCCAGCGCTGGGGGAAGCGGGCTTCCAAAATGTATACACCGAATGCCACCAGGAGGCCACGGGGACGCGACGGAAGGGGTGGCCGACGTGGGTGGAGCCTGCTGGGTGGGGACTGGGCCAGGAGAGAAGCTCTGCTATGCTGTCCTGGACAGTTGTTCCCTCCCGTCTGTCTGGCGAAAAGCCAAGAGACAGAAGAAGCTCCAGGAACAAGAGAGCGGCTCCCTTGCCCAAAGTCAGAGGCAAAACTTCCACCGCTAGGGGCCACTGTAGGATAGGAATAGTTCCTTCCTCACACTTGCTGGGGGGCAGAGGGCTGAGTTCTCAGGCAGGGGGAGGGGCAGGGCCCCTTGCAGAAGGGGCTGTGGGGGAAGGGACCCCTGGGCCAGATCTGGGGCTGCTGGGAGAGCCCCCTCTCCATGCCATAGCTCACCTGACCCAGGCCAAGGGTCTGGGTTGGGCCAGGCTGCCAGCCAGACCCGTCTGAAGAGGGGTTTCCTTGCCCACCAAAGTCCCCGAGGCCTCCTCAAGCGGGGGCCGGGCCTACCTAGGGCCGGCCGGCGTTGCCCTGCAGGTCTCTCCCACGGCCATGGTCACAGACATGCTGTCTCCCATCGCCGTCACCTCCACCTTGTGTCAGGGGAACCCCGGCCTTTCCCACCGGTGACCTGCGGGCTTCGGCCTGGGCTCCCGGCCAGGCCTGCAGAGGCCTGTCTCCCGGAGAGCACAGGCCCAGAGTCTTCCCTCTCCCTTGTCAAGGACCTCTCTTTCTCTGCGTTTCTTTGGGGGGACGAGAGGGGCCCCAGAGCACCCCGACGACTCTGAGCAATCAGCCTGCCCTTTCTCCTCTCGCCCACCTTTTTGGGACCGGACGAACGAACAAGCATTTCTCTCGGCTCTGGGGCCGGGGGACGCAAAACGAAACTGCTTACCTATTGGGTGGTGAGACACTTGCGTGGAAATCATTTCTGCTCACTTGAGGCAGGCACTGCGGTCAAGTGGGCTTACAGGTCCAGGGGTTCCATGGACCGGGTATATTCTAAGCGGCCATCGTGACCGTCCAAAGCGGACGTATGGGTTGTTTGGGCCTTGACTCGAGTCGTAACCGTCCGTTTTGGGGGGAAAAAAAGTGAGAACCCATCATCTTAAGCACACTTCCCTCTGCCAGAGCACGCCACGCAACCAGGTGATGTTCCTACTGATTGCCGTTCCAAGCTACCGTAGCGGCCAATGCCGCAGGGATACTGTCCAGATTTCCAAAGCGAAGCAGATAGCCCTTCTCGCCGAGGCGCAGCTGCCTGGTCGATCAAGCCCCAGGCCCTGGTGCTCCTGAGGGCTGCGGGGACACCCAGGACTACGCTGCTGATGGCAGGTGGCTCCGGGCCTCAGTGCCCTGCCAGTGGGCTCTACTGGGGAATCCGTGCTCTCGCACGCGGGGGAGGGGGGATTCGGTTGCAGGGGGGCCTCCCTACACATGCCTCTTCTTCTGTCACTTTGGCTGCGGCTGAGCCTGGCACTGGGTGCGTGCATGCTCAGGAGACAGGCTTCTGCGTGTCTCTGGACAGGCCCCGTGCCAGCTGGGACATGAGCCCCAGCGCAGGTGCACCACCTGCGCTCAGGTTCCTTGGACCGGCCCAGGTCAGCTGAGAGGGAGGAGAACACGGTCCTCACCGCGGAGGGAAGCAAAAGTGCCGACACCTGCCAGCGGGAGAGCCGCATCCAGCAGCCCTGTGGGATCTAAGCCCCCTCTCGCCCCATCCGCTGCCTCCCTCCTCAGCCCCTCCTTTCGGGGCGCCCGGACGGCGCCCGGGGCAGGGGTGGGGGAGGGGCAGGGGCAAGCGCCAGGCCTCCCGCGCCGCCGTACGCCGCTCTCTGACGCCCGCAAAGCCGGGACCAAAGCGCAGGCGCCCCGGCCCGCTGGGCCGGCCACGCCCACCGCCGCCCTGGCGCGCAGGCGCCACTCACCCCGCCCCCGGCAGACTCGCCCCGACCCCGCCCCTCCTGGTTGCTCTGGAGACGGTGGCCACTGGCGCGAGGTGCCCAAGCCCGGGAGAGGGAAGACGGTGGTGAGGGATTGGGGGAGGGGGCGGGGAGGCGTTTTCTGCCCTCGGGAGTGGTCCCCGGTGGCAGTGCCGGGACAGATGAGGCCAATAGGCATCCTGCCGAAACCCACCCGATGCACTTCGGGCAGCGCGTCCACTGCCAGGAAAACCTCCAGCGCTGGGGGAAGCGGGCTTCCAAAATGTATACACCGAATGCCACCAGGAGGCCACGGGGACGCGACGGAAGGGGTGGCCGACGTGGGTGGAGCCTGCTGGGTGGGGACTGGGCCAGGAGAGAAGCTCTGCTATGCTGTCCTGGACAGTTGTTCCCTCCCGTCTGTCTGGCGAAAAGCCAAGAGACAGAAGAAGCTCCAGGAACAGGAGAGCGGCTCCCTTGCCCAAAGTCAGAGGCAAAACTTCCACCGCTAGGGGCCACTGTAGGATAGGAATAGTTCCTTCCTCACACTTGCTGGGGGGCAGAGGGCTGAGTTCTAAGGCAGGGGGAGGGGCAGGGCCCCTTGCAGAAGGGGCTGTGGGGGAAGGGACCCCTGGGCCAGATCTGGGGCTGCTGGGAGAGCCCCCTCTCCGTGCCATAGCTCACCTGACCCAGGCCAAGGGTCTGGGTTGGGCCAGGCTGCCAGCCAGACCCGTCTGAAGAGGGGTTTCCTTGCCCACCAAAGTCCCCGAGGCCTCCTCAAGCGGGGGCCTACCTAGGGCCGGCCGGCGTTGCCCTGCAGGTCTCTCCCACGGCCATGGTCACAGACATGCTGTCTCCCATCGCCGTCACCTCCACCTTGTGTCAGGGGAACCCCGGCCTTTCCCACCGGTGACCTGCGGGCTTCGGCCTGGGCTCCCGGCCAGGCCTGCAGAGGCCTGTCTCCCGGAGAGCACAGGCCCAGAGTCTTCCCTCTCCCTTGTCAAGGACCTCTCTTTCTCTGCGTTTCTTTGGTGGGACGAGAGGGGCCCCAGAGCACCCCGACGACTCTGAGCAATCAGCCTGCCCTTTCTCCTCTCGCCCACCTTTTTGGGACCGGACGAACGAACGAGCATTTCTCTCAGCTCTGGGGCCGGGGGACGCAAAACGAAACTGCTTACCTATTGGGTGGTGAGACACTTGCGTGGAAATCATTTCTGCTCACTTGAGGCAGGCACTGCGGTCAAGTGGGCTTACAGGTCCAGGGGTTCCATGGACCGGGTATATTCTAAGCGGCCATCGTGACCGTCCAAAGCGGACGTATGGGTTGTTTGGGCCTTGACTCGAGTCGTAACCGTCCGTTTTGGGGGGAAAAAAAGTGAGAACCCATCATCTTAAGCACACTTCCCTCTGCCAGAGCACGCCACGCAACCAGGTGATGTTCCTACTGATTGCCGTTCCAAGCTACCGTAGCGGCCAATGCCGCAGGGATACTGTCCAGATTTCCAAAGCGAAGCAGATAGCCCTTCTCGCCGAGGCGCAGCTGCCTGGTCGATCAAGCCCCAGGCCCTGGTGCTCCTGAGGGCTGCGGGGACACCCAGGACTACGCTGCTGATGGCAGGTGGCTCCGGGCCTCAGTGCCCTGCCAGTGGGCTCTACTGGGGAATCCGTGCTCTCGCACGCGGGGGAGGGGGGATTCGGTTGCAGGGGGGCCTCCCTACACATGCCTCTTCTTCTGTCACTTTGGCTGCGGCTGAGCCTGGCACTGGGTGCGTGCATGCTCAGGAGACAGGCTTCTGCGTGTCTCTGGACAGGCCCCGCGCCAGCTGGGACCTGAGCCCCAGCGCAGGTGCACCACCTGCGCTCAGGTTCCTTGGACCGGCCCAGGTCAGCTGAGAGGGAGGAGAACACGGTCCTCACCGCGCAGGGAAGCAAAAGTGCCGACACCTGCCAGCGGGAGAGCCGCATCCAGCAGCCCTGTGGGATCTAAGCCCCCTCTCGCCCCATCCGCTGCCTCCCTCCTCAGCCCCTCCTTTCGGGGCGCCCGGACGGCGCCCGGGGCAGGGGTGGGGGAGGGGCAGGGGCAAGCGCCAGGCCTCCCGCGCCGCCGTACGCCGCTCTCTGACGCCCGCAAAGCCGGGACCAAAGCGCAGGCGCCCCGGCCCGCTGGGCCGGCCACGCCCACCGCCGCCCTGGCGCGCAGGCGCCACTCACCCCGCCCCCGGCAGACTCGCCCCGACCCCGCCCCTCCTGGTTGCTCTGGAGACGGTGGCCACTGGCGCGAGGTGCCCAAGCCCGGGAGAGGGAAGACGGTGGTGAGGGATTGGGGGAGGGGGCGGGGAGGCGTTTTCTGCCCTCGGGAGTGGTCCCCGGTGGCAGTGCCGGGACAGATGAGGCCAATAGGCATCCTGCCGAAACCCACCCGATGCACTTCGGGCAGCGCGTCCACTGCCAGGAAAACCTCCAGCGCTGGGGGAAGCGGGCTTCCAAAATGTATACACCGAATGCCACCAGGAGGCCACGGGGACGCGACGGAAGGGGTGGCCGACGTGGGTGGAGCCTGCTGGGTGGGGACTGGGCCAGGAGAGAAGCTCTGCTATGCTGTCCTGGACAGTTGTTCCCTCCCGTCTGTCTGGCGAAAAGCCAAGAGACAGAAGAAGCTCCAGGAACAGGAGAGCGGCTCCCTTGCCCAAAGTCAGAGGCAAAACTTCCACCGCTAGGGGCCACTGTAGGATAGGAATAGTTCCTTCCTCACACTTGCTGGGGGGCAGAGGGCTGAGTTCTAAGGCAGGGGGAGGGGCAGGGCCCCTTGCAGAAGGGGCTGTGGGGGAAGGGACCCCTGGGCCAGATCTGGGGCTGCTGGGAGAGCCCCCTCTCCGTGCCATAGCTCACCTGACCCAGGCCAAGGGTCTGGGTTGGGCCAGGCTGCCAGCCAGACCCGTCTGAAGAGGGGTTTCCTTGCCCACCAAAGTCCCCGAGGCCTCCTCAAGCGGGGGCCTACCTAGGGCCGGCCGGCGTTGCCCTGCAGGTCTCTCCCACGGCCATGGTCACAGACATGCTGTCTCCCATCGCCGTCACCTCCACCTTGTGTCAGGGGAACCCCGGCCTTTCCCACCGGTGACCTGCGGGCTTCGGCCTGGGCTCCCGGCCAGGCCTGCAGAGGCCTGTCTCCCGGAGAGCACAGGCCCAGAGTCTTCCCTCTCCCTTGTCAAGGACCTCTCTTTCTCTGCGTTTCTTTGGTGGGACGAGAGGGGCCCCAGAGCACCCCGACGACTCTGAGCAATCAGCCTGCCCTTTCTCCTCTCGCCCACCTTTTTGGGACCGGACGAACGAACGAGCATTTCTCTCGGCTCTGGGGCCGGGGGACGCAAAACGAAACTGCTTACCTATTGGGTGGTGAGACACTTGCGTGGAAATCATTTCTGCTCACTTGAGGCAGGCACTGCGGTCAAGTGGGCTTACAGGTCCAGGGGTTCCATGGACCGGGTATATTCTAAGCGGCCATCGTGACCGTCCAAAGCGGACGTATGGGTTGTTTGGGCCTTGACTCGAGTCGTAACCGTCCGTTTTGGGGGGAAAAAAAGTGAGAACCCATCATCTTAAGCACACTTCCCTCTGCCAGAGCACGCCACGCAACCAGGTGATGTTCCTACTGATTGCCGTTCCAAGCTACCGTAGCGGCCAATGCCGCAGGGATACTGTCCAGATTTCCAAAGCGAAGCAGATAGCCCTTCTCGCCGAGGCGCAGCTGCCTGGTCGATCAAGCCCCAGGCCCTGGTGCTCCTGAGGGCTGCGGGGACACCCAGGACTACGCTGCTGATGGCAGGTGGCTCCGGGCCTCAGTGCCCTGCCAGTGGGCTCTACTGGGGAATCCGTGCTCTCGCACGCGGGGGAGGGGGGATTCGGTTGCAGGGGGGCCTCCCTACACATGCCTCTTCTTCTGTCACTTTGGCTGCGGCTGAGCCTGGCACTGGGTGCGTGCATGCTCAGGAGACAGGCTTCTGCGTGTCTCTGGACAGGCCCCGCGCCAGCTGGGACCTGAGCCCCAGCGCAGGTGCACCACCTGCGCTCAGGTTCCTTGGACCGGCCCAGGTCAGCTGAGAGGGAGGAGAACACGGTCCTCACCGCGCAGGGAAGCAAAAGTGCCGACACCTGCCAGCGGGAGAGCCGCATCCAGCAGCCCTGTGGGATCTAAGCCCCCTCTCGCCCCATCCGCTGCCTCCCTCCTCAGCCCCTCCTTTCGGGGCGCCCGGACGGCGCCCGGGGCAGGGGTGGGGGAGGGGCAGGGGCAAGCGCCAGGCCTCCCGCGCCGCCGTACGCCGCTCTCTGACGCCCGCAAAGCCGGGACCAAAGCGCAGGCGCCCCGGCCCGCTGGGCCGGCCACGCCCACCGCCGCCCTGGCGCGCAGGCGCCACTCACCCCGCCCCCGGCAGACTCGCCCCGACCCCGCCCCTCCTGGTTGCTCTGGAGACGGTGGCCACTGGCGCGAGGTGCCCAAGCCCGGGAGAGGGAAGACGGTGGTGAGGGATTGGGGGAGGGGGCGGGGAGGCGTTTTCTGCCCTCGGGAGTGGTCCCCGGTGGCAGTGCCGGGACAGATGAGGCCAATAGGCATCCTGCCGAAACCCACCCGATGCCCTTCGGGCAGCGCGTCCACTGCCAGGAAAACCTCCAGCGCTGGGGGAAGCGGGCTTCCAAAATGTATACACCGAATGCCACCAGGAGGCCACGGGGACGCGACGGAAGGGGTGGCCGACGTGGGTGGAGCCTGCTGGGTGGGGACTGGGCCAGGAGAGAAGCTCTGCTATGCTGTCCTGGACAGTTGTTCCCTCCCGTCTGTCTGGCGAAAAGCCAAGAGACAGAAGAAGCTCCAGGAACAAGAGAGCGGCTCCCTTGCCCAAAGTCAGAGGCAAAACTTCCACCGCTAGGGGCCACTGTAGGATAGGAATAGTTCCTTCCTCACACTTGCTGGGGGGCAGAGGGCTGAGTTCTCAGGCAGGGGGAGGGGCAGGGCCCCTTGCAGAAGGGGCTGTGGGGGAAGGGACCCCTGGGCCAGATCTGGGGCTGCTGGGAGAGCCCCCTCTCCGTGCCATAGCTCACCTGACCCAGGCCAAGGGTCTGGGTTGGGCCAGGCTGCCAGCCAGACCCGTCTGAAGAGGGGTTTCCTTGCCCACCAAAGTCCCCGAGGCCTCCTCAAGCGGGGGCCTACCTAGGGCCGGCCGGCGTTGCCCTGCAGGTCTCTCCCACGGCCATGGTCACAGACATGCTGTCTCCCATCGCCGTCACCTCCACCTTGTGTCAGGGGAACCCCGGCCTTTCCCACCGGTGACCTGCGGGCTTCGGCCTGGGCTCCCGGCCAGGCCTGCAGAGGCCTGTCTCCCGGAGAGCACAGGCCCAGAGTCTTCCCTCTCCCTTGTCAAGGACCTCTCTTTCTCTGCGTTTCTTTGTTGGGACGAGAGGGGCCCCAGAGCACCCCGACGACTCTGAGCAATCAGCCTGCCCTTTCTCCTCTCGCCCACCTTTTTGGGACCGGACGAACGAACGAGCATTTCTCTCGGCTCTGGGGCCGGGGGACGCAAAACGAAACTGCTTACCTATTGGGTGGTGAGACACTTGCGTGGAAATCATTTCTGCTCACTTGAGGCAGGCACTGCGGTCAAGTGGGCTTACAGGTCCAGGGGTTCCATGGACCGGGTATATTCTAAGCGGCCATCGTGACCGTCCAAAGCGGACGTATGGGTTGTTTGGGCCTTGACTCGAGTCGTAACCGTCCGTTTTGGGGGGAAAAAAAGTGAGAACCCATCATCTTAAGCACACTTCCCTCTGCCAGAGCACGCCACGCAACCAGGTGATGTTCCTACTGATTGCCGTTCCAAGCTACCGTAGCGGCCAATGCCGCAGGGATACTGTCCAGGTTTCCAAAGCGAAGCAGATAGCCCTTCTCGCCGAGGCGCAGCTGCCTGGTCGATCAAGCCCCAGGCCCTGGTGCTCCTGAGGGCTGCGGGGACACCCAGGACTACGCTGCTGATGGCAGGTGGCTCCGGGCCTCAGTGCCCTGCCAGTGGGCTCTACTGGGGAATCCGTGCTCTCGCACGCGGGGGAGGGGGGATTCGGTTGCAGGGGGGCCTCCCTACACATGCCTCTTCTTCTGTCACTTTGGCTGCGGCTGAGCCTGGCACTGGGTGCGTGCATGCTCAGGAGACAGGCTTCTGCGTGTCTCTGGACAGGCCCCGCGCCAGCTGGGACCTGAGCCCCAGCGCAGGTGCACCACCTGCGCTCAGGTTCCTTGGACCGGCCCAGGTCAGCTGAGAGGGAGGAGAACACGGTCCTCACCGCGCAGGGAAGCAAAAGTGCCGACACCTGCCAGCGGGAGAGCCGCATCCAGCAGCCCTGTGGGATCTAAGCCCCCTCTCGCCCCATCCGCTGCCTCCCTCCTCAGCCCCTCCTTTCGGGGCGCCCGGACGGCGCCCGGGGCAGGGGTGGGGGAGGGGCAGGGGCAAGCGCCAGGCCTCCCGCGCCGCCGTACGCCGCTCTCTGACGCCCGCAAAGCCGGGACCAAAGCGCAGGCGCCCCGGCCCGCTGGGCCGGCCACGCCCACCGCCGCCCTGGAGCGCAGGCGCCACTCACCCCGCCCCCGGCAGACTCGCCCCGACCCCGCCCCTCCTGGTTGCTCTGGAGACGGTGGCCACTGGCGCGAGGTGCCCAAGCCCGGGAGAGGGAAGACGGTGGTGAGGGATTGGGGGAGGGGGCGGGGAGGCGTTTTCTGCCCTCGGGAGTGGTCCCCGGTGGCAGTGCCGGGACAGATGAGGCCAATAGGCATCCTGCCGAAACCCACCCGATGCACTTCGGGCAGCGCGTCCACTGCCAGGAAAACCTCCAGCGCTGGGGGAAGCGGGCTTCCAAAATGTATACACCGAATGCCACCAGGAGGCCACGGGGACGCGACGGAAGGGGTGGCCGACGTGGGTGGAGCCTGCTGGGTGGGGACTGGGCCAGGAGAGAAGCTCTGCTATGCTGTCCTGGACAGTTGTTCCCTCCCGTCTGTCTGGCGAAAAGCCAAGAGACAGAAGAAGCTCCAGGAACAGGAGAGCGGCTCCCTTGCCCAAAGTCAGAGGCAAAACTTCCACCGCTAGGGGCCACTGTAGGATAGGAATAGTTCCTTCCTCACACTTGCTGGGGGGCAGAGGGCTGAGTTCTAAGGCAGGGGGAGGGGCAGGGCCCCTTGCAGAAGGGGCTGTGGGGGAAGGGACCCCTGGGCCAGATCTGGGGCTGCTGGGAGAGCCCCCTCTCCGTGCCATAGCTCACCTGACCCAGGCCAAGGGTCTGGGTTGGGCCAGGCTGCCAGCCAGACCCGTCTGAAGAGGGGTTTCCTTGCCCACCAAAGTCCCCGAGGCCTCCTCAAGCGGGGGCCTACCTAGGGCCGGCCGGCGTTGCCCTGCAGGTCTCTCCCACGGCCATGGTCACAGACATGCTGTCTCCCATCGCCGTCACCTCCACCTTGTGTCAGGGGAACCCCGGCCTTTCCCACCGGTGACCTGCGGGCTTCGGCCTGGGCTCCCGGCCAGGCCTGCAGAGGCCTGTCTCCCGGAGAGCACAGGCCCAGAGTCTTCCCTCTCCCTTGTCAAGGACCTCTCTTTCTCTGCGTTTCTTTGGTGGGACGAGAGGGGCCCCAGAGCACCCCGACGACTCTGAGCAATCAGCCTGCCCTTTCTCCTCTCGCCCACCTTTTTGGGACCGGACGAACGAACGAGCATTTCTCTCGGCTCTGGGGCCGGGGGACGCAAAACGAAACTGCTTACCTATTGGGTGGTGAGACACTTGCGTGGAAATCATTTCTGCTCACTTGAGGCAGGCACTGCGGTCAAGTGGGCTTACAGGTCCAGGGGTTCCATGGACCGGGTATATTCTAAGCGGCCATCGTGACCGTCCAAAGCGGACGTATGGGTTGTTTGGGCCTTGACTCGAGTCGTAACCGTCCGTTTTGGGGGGAAAAAAAGTGAGAACCCATCATCTTAAGCACACTTCCCTCTGCCAGAGCACGCCACGCAACCAGGTGATGTTCCTACTGATTGCTGTTCCAAGCTACCGTAGCGGCCAATGCCGCAGGGATACTGTCCAGATTTCCAAAGCGAAGCAGATAGCCCTTCTCGCCGAGGCGCAGCTGCCTGGTCGATCAAGCCCCAGGCCCTGGTGCTCCTGAGGGCTGCGGGGACACCCAGGACTACGCTGCTGATGGCAGGTGGCTCCGGGCCTCAGTGCCCTGCCAGTGGGCTCTACTGGGGAATCCGTGCTCTCGCACGCGGGGGAGGGGGGATTCGGTTGCAGGGGGGCCTCCCTACACATGCCTCTTCTTCTGTCACTTTGGCTGCGGCTGAGCCTGGCACTGGGTGCGTGCATGCTCAGGAGACAGGCTTCTGCGTGTCTCTGGACAGGCCCCGTGCCAGCTGGGACCTGAGCCCCAGCGCAGGTGCACCACCTGCGCTCAGGTTCCTTGGACCGGCCCAGGTCAGCTGAGAGGGAGGAGAACACGGTCCTCACCGCGGAGGGAAGCAAAAGTGCCAACACCTGCCAGCGGGAGAGCCGCATCCAGCAGCCCTGTGGGATCTAAGCCCCCTCTCGCCCCATCCGCTGCCTCCCTCCTCAGCCCCTCCTTTCGGGGCGCCCGGACGGCGCCCGGGGCAGGGGTGGGGGAGGGGCAGGGGCAAGCGCCAGGCCTCCCGCGCCGCCGTACGCCGCTCTCTGACGCCCGCAAAGCCGGGACCAAAGCGCAGGCGCCCCGGCCCGCTGGGCCGGCCACGCCCACCGCCGCCCTGGCGCGCAGGCGCCACTCACCCCGCCCCCGGCAGACTCGCCCCGACCCCGCCCCTCCTGGTTGCTCTGGAGACGGTGGCCACTGGCGCGAGGTGCCCAAGCCCGGGAGAGGGAAGACGGTGGTGAGGGATTGGGGGAGGGGGCGGGGAGGCGTTTTCTGCCCTCGGGAGTGGTCCCCGGTGGCAGTGCCGGGACAGATGAGGCCAATAGGCATCCTGCCGAAACCCACCCGATGCACTTCGGGCAGCGCGTCCACTGCCAGGAAAACCTCCAGCGCTGGGGGAAGCGGGCTTCCAAAATGTATACACCGAATGCCACCAGGAGGCCACGGGGACGCGACGGAAGGGGTGGCCGACGTGGGTGGAGCCTGCTGGGTGGGGACTGGGCCAGGAGAGAAGCTCTGCTATGCTATCCTGGACAGTTGTTCCCTCCCGTCTGTCTGGCGAAAAGCCAAGAGACAGAAGAAGCTCCAGGAACAAGAGAGCGGCTCCCTTGCCCAAAGTCAGAGGCAAAACTTCCACCGCTAGGGGCCACTGTAGGATAGGAATAGTTCCTTCCTCACACTTGCTGGGGGGCAGAGGGCTGAGTTCTAAGGCAGGGGGAGGGGCAGGGCCCCTTGCAGAAGGGGCTGTGGGGGAAGGGACCCCTGGGCCAGATCTGGGGCTGCTGGGAGAGCCCCCTCTCCGTGCCATAGCTCACCTGACCCAGGCCAAGGGTCTGGGTTGGGCCAGGCTGCCAGCCAGACCCGTCTGAAGAGGGGTTTCCTTGCCCACCAAAGTCCCCGAGGCCTCCTCAAGCGGGGGCCTACCTAGGGCCGGCCGGCGTTGCCCTGCAGGTCTCTCCCACGGCCATGGTCACAGACATGCTGTCTCCCATCGCCGTCACCTCCACCTTGTGTCAGGGGAACCCCGGCCTTTCCCACCGGTGACCTGCGGGCTTCGGCCTGGGCTCCCAGCCAGGCCTGCAGAGGCCTGTCTCCCGGAGAGCACAGGCCCAGAGTCTTCCCTCTCCCTTGTCAAGGACCTCTCTTTCTCTGCGTTTCTTTGGTGGGACGAGAGGGGCCCCAGAGCACCCCGACGACTCTGAGCAATCAGCCTGCCCTTTCTCCTCTCGCCCACCTTTTTGGGACCGGACGAACGAACGAGCATTTCTCTCGGCTCTGGGGCCGGGGGACGCAAAACGAAACTGCTTACCTATTGGGTGGTGAGACACTTGCGTGGAAATCATTTCTGCTCACTTGAGGCAGGCACTGCGGTCAAGTGGGCTTACAGGTCCAGGGGTTCCATGGACCGGGTATATTCTAAGCGGCCATCGTGACCGTCCAAAGCGGACGTATGGGTTGTTTGGGCCTTGACTCGAGTCGTAACCGTCCGTTTTGGGGGGAAAAAAAGTGAGAACCCATCATCTTAAGCACACTTCCCTCTGCCAGAGCACGCCACGCAACCAGGTGATGTTCCTACTGATTGCCGTTCCAAGCTACCGTAGCGGCCAATGCCGCAGGGATACTGTCCAGGTTTCCAAAGCGAAGCAGATAGCCCTTCTCGCCGAGGCGCAGCTGCCTGGTCGATCAAGCCCCAGGCCCTGGTGCTCCTGAGGGCTGCGGGGACACCCAGGACTACGCTGCTGATGGCAGGTGGCTCCGGGCCTCAGTGCCCTGCCAGTGGGCTCTACTGGGGAATCCGTGCTCTCGCACGCGGGGGAGGGGGGATTCGGTTGCAGGGGGGCCTCCCTACACATGCCTCTTCTTCTGTCACTTTGGCTGCGGCTGAGCCTGGCACTGGGTGCGTGCATGCTCAGGAGACAGGCTTCTGCGTGTCTCTGGACAGGCCCCGCGCCAGCTGGGACCTGAGCCCCAGCGCAGGTGCACCACCTGCGCTCAGGTTCCTTGGACCGGCCCAGGTCAGCTGAGAGGGAGGAGAACACGGTCCTCACCGCGGAGGGAAGCAAAAGTGCCGACACCTGCCAGCGGGAGAGCCGCATCCAGCAGCCCTGTGGGATCTAAGCCCCCTCTCGCCCCATCCGCTGCCTCCCTCCTCAGCCCCTCCTTTCGGGGCGCCCGGACGGCGCCCGGGGCAGGGGTGGGGGAGGGGCAGGGGCAAGCGCCAGGCCTCCCGCGCCGCCGTACGCCGCTCTCTGACGCCCGCAAAGCCGGGACCAAAGCGCAGGCGCCCCGGCCCGCTGGGCCGGCCATGCCCACCGCCGCCCTGGCGCGCAGGCGCCACTCACCCCGCCCCCGGCAGACTCGCCCCGACCCCGCCCCTCCTGGTTGCTCTGGAGACGGTGGCCACTGGCGCGAGGTGCCCAAGCCCGGGAGAGGGAAGACGGTGGTGAGGGATTGGGGGAGGGGGCGGGGAGGCGTTTTCTGCCCTCGGGAGTGGTCCCCGGTGGCAGTGCCGGGACAGATGAGGCCAATAGGCATCCTGCCGAAACCCACCCGATGCCCTTCGGGCAGCGCGTCCACTGCCAGGAAAACCTCCAGCGCTGGGGGAAGCGGGCTTCCAAAATGTATACACCGAATGCCACCAGGAGGCCACGGGGACGCGACGGAAGGGGTGGCCGACGTGGGTGGAGCCTGCTGGGTGGGGACTGGGCCAGGAGAGAAGCTCTGCTATGCTGTCCTGGACAGTTGTTCCCTCCCGTCTGTCTGGCGAAAAGCCAAGAGACAGAAGAAGCTCCAGGAACAAGAGAGCGGCTCCCTTGCCCAAAGTCAGAGGCAAAACTTCCACCGCTAGGGGCCACTGTAGGATAGGAATAGTTCCTTCCTCACACTTGCTGGGGGGCAGAGGGCTGAGTTCTAAGGCAGGGGGAGGGGCAGGGCCCCTTGCAGAAGGGGCTGTGGGGGAAGGGACCCCTGGGCCAGATCTGGGGCTGCTGGGAGAGCCCCCTCTCCGTGCCATAGCTCACCTGACCCAGGCCAAGGGTCTGGGTTGGGCCAGGCTGCCAGCCAGACCCGTCTGAAGAGGGGTTTCCTTGCCCACCAAAGTCCCCGAGGCCTCCTCAAGCGGGGGCCTACCTAGGGCCGGCCGGCGTTGCCCTGCAGGTCTCTCCCACGGCCATGGTCACAGACATGCTGTCTCCCATCGCCGTCACCTCCACCTTGTGTCAGGGGAACCCCGGCCTTTCCCACCGGTGACCTGCGGGCTTCGGCCTGGGCTCCCGGCCAGGCCTGCAGAGGCCTGTCTCCCGGAGAGCACAGGCCCAGAGTCTTCCCTCTCCCTTGTCAAGGACCTCTCTTTCTCTGCGTTTCTTTGGTGGGACGAGAGGGGCCCCAGAGCACCCCGACGACTCTGAGCAATCAGCCTGCCCTTTCTCCTCTCGCCCACCTTTTTGGGACCGGACGAACGAACGAGCATTTCTCTCGGCTCTGGGGCCGGGGGACGCAAAACGAAACTGCTTACCTATTGGGTGGTGAGACACTTGCGTGGAAATCATTTCTGCTCACTTGAGGCAGGCACTGCGGTCAAGTGGGCTTACAGGTCCAGGGGTTCCATGGACCGGGTATATTCTAAGCGGCCATCGTGACCGTCCAAAGCGGACGTATGGGTTGTTTGGGCCTTGACTCGAGTCGTAACCGTCCGTTTTGGGGGGAAAAAAAGTGAGAACCCATCATCTTAAGCACACTTCCCTCTGCCAGAGCACGCCACGCAACCAGGTGATGTTCCTACTGATTGCCGTTCCAAGCTACCGTAGCGGCCAATGCCGCAGGGATACTGTCCAGATTTCCAAAGCGAAGCAGATAGCCCTTCTCGCCGAGGCGCAGCTGCCTGGTCGATCAAGCCCCAGGCCCTGGTGCTCCTGAGGGCTGCGGGGACACCCAGGACTACGCTGCTGATGGCAGGTGGCTCCGGGCCTCAGTGCCCTGCCAGTGGGCTCTACTGGGGAATCCGTGCTCTCGCACGCGGGGGAGGGGGGATTCGGTTGCAGGGGGGCCTCCCTACACATGCCTCTTCTTCTGTCACTTTGGCTGCGGCTGAGCCTGGCACTGGGTGCGTGCATGCTCAGGAGACAGGCTTCTGCGTGTCTCTGGACAGGCCCCGCGCCAGCTGGGACCTGAGCCCCAGCGCAGGTGCACCACCTGCGCTCAGGTTCCTTGGACCGGCCCAGGTCAGCTGAGAGGGAGGAGAACACGGTCCTCACCGCGGAGGGAAGCAAAAGTGCCGACACCTGCCAGCGGGAGAGCCGCATCCAGCAGCCCTGTGGGATCTAAGCCCCCTCTCGCCCCATCCGCTGCCTCCCTCCTCAGCCCCTCCTTTCGGGGCGCCCGGACGGCGCCCGGGGCAGGGGTGGGGGAGGGGCAGGGGCAAGCGCCAGGCCTCCCGCGCCGCCGTACGCCGCTCTCTGACGCCCGCAAAGCCGGGACCAAAGCGCAGGCGCCCCGGCCCGCTGGGCCGGCCACGCCCACCGCCGCCCTGGCGCGCAGGCGCCACTCACCCCGCCCCCGGCAGACTCGCCCCGACCCCGCCCCTCCTGGTTGCTCTGGAGACGGTGGCCACTGGCGCGAGGTGCCCAAGCCCGGGAGAGGGAAGACGGTGGTGAGGGATTGGGGGAGGGGGCGGGGAGGCGTTTTCTGCCCTCGGGAGTGGTCCCCGGTGGCAGTGCCGGGACAGATGAGGCCAATAGGCATCCTGCCGAAACCCACCCGATGCACTTCGGGCAGCGCGTCCACTGCCAGGAAAACCTCCAGCGCTGGGGGAAGCGGGCTTCCAAAATGTATACACCGAATGCCACCAGGAGGCCACGGGGACGCGACGGAAGGGGTGGCCGACGTGGGTGGAGCCTGCTGGGTGGGGACTGGGCCAGGAGAGAAGCTCTGCTATGCTGTCCTGGACAGTTGTTCCCTCCCGTCTGTCTGGCGAAAAGCCAAGAGACAGAAGAAGCTCCAGGAACAAGAGAGCGGCTCCCTTGCCCAAAGTCAGAGGCAAAACTTCCACCGCTAGGGGCCACTGTAGGATAGGAATAGTTCCTTCCTCACACTTGCTGGGGGGCAGAGGGCTGAGTTCTCAGGCAGGGGGAGGGGCAGGGCCCCTTGCAGAAGGGGCTGTGGGGGAAGGGACCCCTGGGCCAGATCTGGGGCTGCTGGGAGAGCCCCCTCTCCGTGCCATAGCTCACCTGACCCAGGCCAAGGGTCTGGGTTGGGCCAGGCTGCCAGCCAGACCCGTCTGAAGAGGGGTTTCCTTGCCCACCAAAGTCCCCGAGGCCTCCTCAAGCGGGGGCCTACCTAGGGCCGGCCGGCGTTGCCCTGCAGGTCTCTCCCACGGCCATGGTCACAGACATGCTGTCTCCCATCGCCGTCACCTCCACCTTGTGTCAGGGGAACCCCGGCCTTTCCCACCGGTGACCTGCGGGCTTCGGCCTGGGCTCCCGGCCAGGCCTGCAGAGGCCTGTCTCCCGGAGAGCACAGGCCCAGAGTCTTCCCTCTCCCTTGTCAAGGACCTCTCTTTCTCTGCGTTTCTTTGGTGGGACGAGAGGGGCCCCAGAGCACCCCGACGACTCTGAGCAATCAGCCTGCCCTTTCTCCTCTCGCCCACCTTTTTGGGACCGGACGAACGAACGAGCATTTCTCTCGGCTCTGGGGCCGGGGGACGCAAAACGAAACTGCTTACCTATTGGGTGGTGAGACACTTGCGTGGAAATCATTTCTGCTCACTTGAGGCAGGCACTGCGGTCAAGTGGGCTTACAGGTCCAGGGGTTCCATGGACCGGGTATATTCTAAGCGGCCATCGTGACCGTCCAAAGCGGACGTATGGGTTGTTTGGGCCTTGACTCGAGTCGTAACCGTCCGTTTTGGGGGGAAAAAAAGTGAGAACCCATCATCTTAAGCACACTTCCCTCTGCCAGAGCACGCCACGCAACCAGGTGATGTTCCTACTGATTGCCGTTCCAAGCTACCGTAGCGGCCAATGCCGCAGGGATACTGTCCAGATTTCCAAAGCGAAGCAGATAGCCCTTCTCGCCGAGGCGCAGCTGCCTGGTCGATCAAGCCCCAGGCCCTGGTGCTCCTGAGGGCTGCGGGGACACCCAGGACTACGCTGCTGATGGCAGGTGGCTCCGGGCCTCAGTGCCCTGCCAGTGGGCTCTACTGGGGAATCCGTGCTCTCGCACGCGGGGGAGGGGGGATTCGGTTGCAGGGGGGCCTCCCTACACATGCCTCTTCTTCTGTCACTTTGGCTGCGGCTGAGCCTGGCACTGGGTGCGTGCATGCTCAGGAGACAGGCTTCTGCGTGTCTCTGGACAGGCCCCGCGCCAGCTGGGACCTGAGCCCCAGCGCAGGTGCACCACCTGCGCTCAGGTTCCTTGGACCGGCCCAGGTCAGCTGAGAGGGAGGAGAACACGGTCCTCACCGCGGAGGGAAGCAAAAGTGCCGACACCTGCCAGCGGGAGAGCCGCATCCAGCAGCCCTGTGGGATCTAAGCCCCCTCTCGCCCCATCCGCTGCCTCCCTCCTCAGCCCCTCCTTTCGGGGCGCCCGGACGGCGCCCGGGGCAGGGGTGGGGGAGGGGCAGGGGCAAGCGCCAGGCCTCCCGCGCCGCCGTACGCCGCTCTCTGACGCCCGCAAAGCCGGGACCAAAGCGCAGGCGCCCCGGCCCGCTGGGCCGGCCACGCCCACCGCCGCCCTGGCGCGCAGGCGCCACTCACCCCGCCCCCGGCAGACTCGCCCCGACCCCGCCCCTCCTGGTTGCTCTGGAGACGGTGGCCACTGGCGCGAGGTGCCCAAGCCCGGGAGAGGGAAGACGGTGGTGAGGGATTGGGGGAGGGGGCGGGGAGGCGTTTTCTGCCCTCGGGAGTGGTCCCCGGTGGCAGTGCCGGGACAGATGAGGCCAATAGGCATCCTGCCGAAACCCACCCGATGCCCTTCGGGCAGCGCGTCCACTGCCAGGAAAACCTCCAGCGCTGGGGGAAGCGGGCTTCCAAAATGTATACACCGAATGCCACCAGGAGGCCACGGGGACGCGACGGAAGGGGTGGCCGACGTGGGTGGAGCCTGCTGGGTGGGGACTGGGCCAGGAGAGAAGCTCTGCTATGCTGTCCTGGACAGTTGTTCCCTCCCGTCTGTCTGGCGAAAAGCCAAGAGACAGAAGAAGCTCCAGGAACAAGAGAGCGGCTCCCTTGCCCAAAGTCAGAGGCAAAACTTCCACCGCTAGGGGCCACTGTAGGATAGGAATAGTTCCTTCCTCACACTTGCTGGGGGGCAGAGGGCTGAGTTCTAAGGCAGGGGGAGGGGCAGGGCCCCTTGCAGAAGGGGCTGTGGGGGAAGGGACCCCTGGGCCAGATCTGGGGCTGCTGGGAGAGCCCCCTCTCCGTGCCATAGCTCACCTGACCCAGGCCAAGGGTCTGGGTTGGGCCAGGCTGCCAGCCAGACCCGTCTGAAGAGGGGTTTCCTTGCCCACCAAAGTCCCCGAGGCCTCCTCAAGCGGGGGCCTACCTAGGGCCGGCCGGCGTTGCCCTGCAGGTCTCTCCCACGGCCATGGTCACAGACATGCTGTCTCCCATCGCCGTCACCTCCACCTTGTGTCAGGGGAACCCCGGCCTTTCCCACCGGTGACCTGCGGGCTTCGGCCTGGGCTCCCGGCCAGGCCTGCAGAGGCCTGTCTCCCGGAGAGCACAGGCCCAGAGTCTTCCCTCTCCCTTGTCAAGGACCTCTCTTTCTCTGCGTTTCTTTGGTGGGACGAGAGGGGCCCCAGAGCACCCCGACGACTCTGAGCAATCAGCCTGCCCTTTCTCCTCTCGCCCACCTTTTTGGGACCGGACGAACGAACGAGCATTTCTCTCGGCTCTGGGGCCGGGGACGCAAAACGAAACTGCTTACCTATTGGGTGGTGAGACACTTGCGTGGAAATCATTTCTGCTCACTTGAGGCAGGCACTGCGGTCAAGTGGGCTTACAGGTCCAGGGGTTCCATGGACCGGGTATATTCTAAGCGGCCATCGTGACCGTCCAAAGCGGACGTATGGGTTGTTTGGGCCTTGACTCGAGTCGTAACCGTCCGTTTTGGGGGGAAAAAAAGTGAGAACCCATCATCTTAAGCACACTTCCCTCTGCCAGAGCACGCCACGCAACCAGGTGATGTTCCTACTGATTGCCGTTCCAAGCTACCGTAGCGGCCAATGCCGCAGGGATACTGTCCAGATTTCCAAAGCGAAGCAGATAGCCCTTCTCGCCGAGGCGCAGCTGCCTGGTCGATCAAGCCCCAGGCCCTGGTGCTCCTGAGGGCTGCGGGGACACCCAGGACTACGCTGCTGATGGCAGGTGGCTCCGGGCCTCAGTGCCCTGCCAGTGGGCTCTACTGGGGAATCCGTGCTCTCGCACGCGGGGGAGGGGGGATTCGGTTGCAGGGGGGCCTCCCTACACATGCCTCTTCTTCTGTCACTTTGGCTGCGGCTGAGCCTGGCACTGGGTGCGTGCATGCTCAGGAGACAGGCTTCTGCGTGTCTCTGGACAGGCCCCGCGCCAGCTGGGACCTGAGCCCCAGCGCAGGTGCACCACCTGCGCTCAGGTTCCTTGGACCGGCCCAGGTCAGCTGAGAGGGAGGAGAACACGGTCCTCACCGCGGAGGGAAGCAAAAGTGCCGACACCTGCCAGCGGGAGAGCCGCATCCAGCAGCCCTGTGGGATCTAAGCCCCCTCTCGCCCCATCCGCTGCCTCCCTCCTCAGCCCCTCCTTTCGGGGCGCCCGGACGGCGCCCGGGGCAGGGGTGGGGGAGGGGCAGGGGCAAGCGCCAGGCCTCCCGCGCCGCCGTACGCCGCTCTCTGACGCCCGCAAAGCCGGGACCAAAGCGCAGGCGCCCCGGCCCGCTGGGCCGGCCACGCCCACCGCCGCCCTGGCGCGCAGGCGCCACTCACCCCGCCCCCGGCAGACTCGCCCCGACCCCGCCCCTCCTGGTTGCTCTGGAGACGGTGGCCACTGGCGCGAGGTGCCCAAGCCCGGGAGAGGGAAGACGGTGGTGAGGGATTGGGGGAGGGGGCGGGGAGGCGTTTTCTGCCCTCGGGAGTGGTCCCCGGTGGCAGTGCCGGGACAGATGAGGCCAATAGGCATCCTGCCGAAACCCACCCGATGCCCTTCGGGCAGCGCGTCCACTGCCAGGAAAACCTCCAGCGCTGGGGGAAGCGGGCTTCCAAAATGTATACACCGAATGCCACCAGGAGGCCACGGGGACGCGACGGAAGGGGTGGCCGACGTGGGTGGAGCCCTGCTGGGTGGGGACTGGGCCAGGAGAGAAGCTCTGCTATGCTGTCCTGGACAGTTGTTCCCTCCCGTCTGTCTGGCGAAAAGCCAAGAGACAGAAGAAGCTCCAGGAACAGGAGAGCGGCTCCCTTGCCCAAAGTCAGAGGCAAAACTTCCACCGCTAGGGGCCACTGTAGGATAGGAATAGTTCCTTCCTCACACTTGCTGGGGGGCAGAGGGCTGAGTTCTAAGGCAGGGGGAGGGGCAGGGCCCCTTGCAGAAGGGGCTGTGGGGGAAGGGACCCCTGGGCCAGATCTGGGGCTGCTGGGAGAGCCCCCTCTCCGTGCCATAGCTCACCTGACCCAGGCCAAGGGTCTGGGTTGGGCCAGGCTGCCAGCCAGACCCGTCTGAAGAGGGGTTTCCTTGCCCACCAAAGTCCCCGAGGCCTCCTCAAGCGGGGGCCTACCTAGGGCCGGCCGGCGTTGCCCTGCAGGTCTCTCCCACGGCCATGGTCACAGACATGCTGTCTCCCATCGCCGTCACCTCCACCTTGTGTCAGGGGAACCCCGGCCTTTCCCACCGGTGACCTGCGGGCTTCGGCCTGGGCTCCCGGCCAGGCCTGCAGAGGCCTGTCTCCCGGAGAGCACAGGCCCAGAGTCTTCCCTCTCCCTTGTCAAGGACCTCTCTTTCTCTGCGTTTCTTTGGTGGGACGAGAGGGGCCCCAGAGCACCCCGACGACTCTGAGCAATCAGCCTGCCCTTTCTCCTCTCGCCCACCTTTTTGGGACCGGACGAACGAACGAGCATTTCTCTCGGCTCTGGGGCCGGGGGACGCAAAACGAAACTGCTTACCTATTGGGTGGTGAGACACTTGCGTGGAAATCATTTCTGCTCACTTGAGGCAGGCACTGCGGTCAAGTGGGCTTACAGGTCCAGGGGTTCCATGGACCGGGTATATTCTAAGCGGCCATCGTGACCGTCCAAAGCGGACGTATGGGTTGTTTGGGCCTTGACTCGAGTCGTAACCGTCCGTTTTGGGGGGAAAAAAAGTGAGAACCCATCATCTTAAGCACACTTCCCTCTGCCAGAGCACGCCACGCAACCAGGTGATGTTCCTACTGATTGCCGTTCCAAGCTACCGTAGCGGCCAATGCCGCAGGGATACTGTCCAGATTTCCAAAGCGAAGCAGATAGCCCTTCTCGCCGAGGCGCAGCTGCCTGGTCGATCAAGCCCCAGGCCCTGGTGCTCCTGAGGGCTGCGGGGACACCCAGGACTACGCTGCTGATGGCAGGTGGCTCCGGGCCTCAGTGCCCTGCCAGTGGGCTCTACTGGGGAATCCGTGCTCTCGCACGCGGGTGAGGGGGGATTCGGTTGCAGGGGGGCCTCCCTACACATGCCTCTTCTTCTGTCACTTTGGCTGCGGCTGAGCCTGGCACTGGGTGCGTGCATGCTCAGGAGACAGGCTTCTGCGTGTCTCTGGACAGGCCCCGTGCCAGCTGGGACCTGAGCCCCAGCGCAGGTGCACCACCTGCGCTCAGGTTCCTTGGACCGGCCCAGGTCAGCTGAGAGGGAGGAGAACACGGTCCTCACCGCGGAGGGAAGCAAAAGTGCCAACACCTGCCAGCGGGAGAGCCGCATCCAGCAGCCCTGTGGGATCTAAGCCCCCTCTCGCCCCATCCGCTGCCTCCCTCCTCAGCCCCTCCTTTCGGGGCGCCCGGACGGCGCCCGGGGCAGGGGTGGGGGAGGGGCAGGGGCAAGCGCCAGGCCTCCCGCGCCGCCGTACGCCGCTCTCTGACGCCCGCAAAGCCGGGACCAAAGCGCAGGCGCCCCGGCCCGCTGGGCCGGCCACGCCCACCGCCGCCCTGGCGCGCAGGCGCCACTCACCCCGCCCCCGGCAGACTCGCCCCGACCCCGCCCCTCCTGGTTGCTCTGGAGACGGTGGCCACTGGCGCGAGGTGCCCAAGCCCGGGAGAGGGAAGACGGTGGTGAGGGATTGGGGGAGGGGGCGGGGAGGCGTTTTCTGCCCTCGGGAGTGGTCCCCGGTGGCAGTGCCGGGACAGATGAGGCCAATAGGCATCCTGCCGAAACCCACCCGATGCACTTCGGGCAGCGCGTCCACTGCCAGGAAAACCTCCAGCGCTGGGGGAAGCGGGCTTCCAAAATGTATACACCGAATGCCACCAGGAGGCCACGGGGACGCGACGGAAGGGGTGGCCGACGTGGGTGGAGCCTGCTGGGTGGGGACTGGGCCAGGAGAGAAGCTCTGCTATGCTATCCTGGACAGTTGTTCCCTCCCGTCTGTCTGGCGAAAAGCCAAGAGACAGAAGAAGCTCCAGGAACAAGAGAGCGGCTCCCTTGCCCAAAGTCAGAGGCAAAACTTCCACCGCTAGGGGCCACTGTAGGATAGGAATAGTTCCTTCCTCACACTTGCTGGGGGGCAGAGGGCTGAGTTCTAAGGCAGGGGGAGGGGCAGGGCCCCTTGCAGAAGGGGCTGTGGGGGAAGGGACCCCTGGGCCAGATCTGGGGCTGCTGGGAGAGCCCCCTCTCCGTGCCATAGCTCACCTGACCCAGGCCAAGGGTCTGGGTTGGGCCAGGCTGCCAGCCAGACCCGTCTGAAGAGGGGTTTCCTTGCCCACCAAAGTCCCCGAGGCCTCCTCAAGCGGGGGCCTACCTAGGGCCGGCCGGCGTTGCCCTGCAGGTCTCTCCCACGGCCATGGTCACAGACATGCTGTCTCCCATCGCCGTCACCTCCACCTTGTGTCAGGGGAACCCCGGCCTTTCCCACCGGTGACCTGCGGGCTTCGGCCTGGGCTCCCGGCCAGGCCTGCAGAGGCCTGTCTCCCGGAGAGCACAGGCCCAGAGTCTTCCCTCTCCCTTGTCAAGGACCTCTCTTTCTCTGCGTTTCTTTGGTGGGACGAGAGGGGCCCCAGAGCACCCCGACGACTCTGAGCAATCAGCCTGCCCTTTCTCCTCTCGCCCACCTTTTTGGGACCGGACGAACGAACGAGCATTTCTCTCGGCTCTGGGGCCGGGGGACGCAAAACGAAACTGCTTACCTATTGGGTGGTGAGACACTTGCGTGGAAATCATTTCTGCTCACTTGAGGCAGGCACTGCGGTCAAGTGGGCTTACAGGTCCAGGGGTTCCATGGACCGGGTATATTCTAAGCGGCCATCGTGACCGTCCAAAGCGGACGTATGGGTTGTTTGGGCCTTGACTCGAGTCGTAACCGTCCGTTTTGGGGGGAAAAAAAGTGAGAACCCATCATCTTAAGCACACTTCCCTCTGCCAGAGCACGCCACGCAACCAGGTGATGTTCCTACTGATTGCCGTTCCAAGCTACCGTAGCGGCCAATGCCGCAGGGATACTGTCCAGGTTTCCAAAGCGAAGCAGATAGCCCTTCTCGCCGAGGCGCAGCTGCCTGGTCGATCAAGCCCCAGGCCCTGGTGCTCCTGAGGGCTGCGGGGACACCCAGGACTACGCTGCTGATGGCAGGTGGCTCCGGGCCTCAGTGCCCTGCCAGTGGGCTCTACTGGGGAATCCGTGCTCTCGCACGCGGGGGAGGGGGGATTCGGTTGCAGGGGGGCCTCCCTACACATGCCTCTTCTTCTGTCACTTTGGCTGCGGCTGAGCCTGGCACTGGGTGCGTGCATGCTCAGGAGACAGGCTTCTGCGTGTCTCTGGACAGGCCCCGCGCCAGCTGGGACCTGAGCCCCAGCGCAGGTGCACCACCTGCGCTCAGGTTCCTTGGACCGGCCCAGGTCAGCTGAGAGGGAGGAGAACACGGTCCTCACCGCGGAGGGAAGCAAAAGTGCCGACACCTGCCAGCGGGAGAGCCGCATCCAGCAGCCCTGTGGGATCTAAGCCCCCTCTCGCCCCATCCGCTGCCTCCCTCCTCAGCCCCTCCTTTCGGGGCGCCCGGACGGCGCCCGGGGCAGGGGTGGGGGAGGGGCAGGGGCAAGCGCCAGGCCTCCCGCGCCGCCGTACGCCGCTCTCTGACGCCCGCAAAGCCGGGACCAAAGCGCAGGCGCCCCGGCCCGCTGGGCCGGCCATGCCCACCGCCGCCCTGGCGCGCAGGCGCCACTCACCCCGCCCCCGGCAGACTCGCCCCGACCCCGCCCCTCCTGGTTGCTCTGGAGACGGTGGCCACTGGCGCGAGGTGCCCAAGCCCGGGAGAGGGAAGACGGTGGTGAGGGATTGGGGGAGGGGGGCGGGGAGGCGTTTTCTGCCCTCGGGAGTGGTCCCCGGTGGCAGTGCCGGGACAGATGAGGCCAATAGGCATCCTGCCGAAACCCACCCGATGCCCTTCGGGCAGCGCGTCCACTGCCAGGAAAACCTCCAGCGCTGGGGGAAGCGGGCTTCCAAAATGTATACACCGAATGCCACCAGGAGGCCACGGGGACGCGACGGAAGGGGTGGCCGACGTGGGTGGAGCCTGCTGGGTGGGGACTGGGCCAGGAGAGAAGCTCTGCTATGCTGTCCTGGACAGTTGTTCCCTCCCGTCTGTCTGGCGAAAAGCCAAGAGACAGAAGAAGCTCCAGGAACAAAAGCTCCCAGGAACAAGAGAGCGGCTCCCTTGCCCAAAGTCAGAGGCAAAACTTCCACCGCTAGGGGCCACTGTAGGATAGGAATAGTTCCTTCCTCACACTTGCTGGGGGGCAGAGGGCTGAGTTCTAAGGCAGGGGGAGGGGCAGGGCCCCTTGCAGAAGGGGCTGTGGGGGAAGGGGACCCCTGGGCCAGATCTGGGGCTGCTGGGAGAGCCCCCTCTCCGTGCCATAGCTCACCTGACCCAGGCCAAGGGTCTGGGTTGGGCCAGGCTGCCAGCCAGACCCGTCTGAAGAGGGGTTTCCTTGCCCACCAAAGTCCCCGAGGCCTCCTCAAGCGGGGGCCTACCTAGGGCCGGCCGGCGTTGCCCTGCAGGTCTCTCCCACGGCCATGGTCACAGACATGCTGTCTCCCATCGCCGTCACCTCCACCTTGTGTCAGGGGAACCCCGGCCTTTCCCACCGGTGACCTGCGGGCTTCGGCCTGGGCTCCCGGCCAGGCCTGCAGAGGCCTGTCTCCCGGAGAGCACAGGCCCAGAGTCTTCCCTCTCCCTTGTCAAGGACCTCTCTTTCTCTGCGTTTCTTTGGTGGGACGAGAGGGGCCCCAGAGCACCCCGACGACTCTGAGCAATCAGCCTGCCCTTTCTCCTCTCGCCCACCTTTTTGGGACCGGACGAACGAACGAGCATTTCTCTCGGCTCTGGGGCCGGGGGGACGCAAAACGAAACTGCTTACCTATTGGGTGGTGAGACACTTGCGTGGAAATCATTTCTGCTCACTTGAGGCAGGCACTGCGGTCAAGTGGGCTTACAGGTCCAGGGGTTCCATGGACCGGGTATATTCTAAGCGGCCATCGTGACCGTCCAAAGCGGACGTATGGGTTGTTTGGGCCTTGACTCGAGTCGTAACCGTCCGTTTTGGGGGGAAAAAAAGTGAGAACCCATCATCTTAAGCACACTTCCCTCTGCCAGAGCACGCCACGCAACCAGGTGATGTTCCTACTGATTGCCGTTCCAAGCTACCGTAGCGGCCAATGCCGCAGGGATACTGTCCAGATTTCCAAAGCGAAGCAGATAGCCCTTCTCGCCGAGGCGCAGCTGCCTGGTCGATCAAGCCCCAGGCCCTGGTGCTCCTGAGGGCTGCGGGGACACCCAGGACTACGCTGCTGATGGCAGGTGGCTCCGGGCCTCAGTGCCCTGCCAGTGGGCTCTACTGGGGAATCCGTGCTCTCGCACGCGGGGGAGGGGGGATTCGGTTGCAGGGGGGCCTCCCTACACATGCCTCTTCTTCTGTCACTTTGGCTGCGGCTGAGCCTGGCACTGGGTGCGTGCATGCTCAGGAGACAGGCTTCTGCGTGTCTCTGGACAGGCCCCCGCGCCAGCTGGGACCTGAGCCCCAGCGCAGGTGCACCACCTGCGCTCAGGTTCCTTGGACCGGCCCAGGTCAGCTGAGAGGGAGGAGAACACGGTCCTCACCGCGGAGGGAAGCAAAAGTGCCGACACCTGCCAGCGGGGAGAGCCGCATCCAGCAGCCCTGTGGGATCTAAGCCCCCTCTCGCCCCATCCGCTGCCTCCCTCCTCAGCCCCTCCTTTCGGGGCGCCCGGACGGCGCCCGGGGGCAGGGGTGGGGGAGGGGCAGGGGCAAGCGCCAGGCCTCCCGCGCCGCCGTACGCCGCTCTCTGACGCCCGCAAAGCCGGGACCAAAGCGCAGGGCGCCCCGGCCCGCTGGGCCGGCCACGCCCACCGCCGCCCTGGCGCGCAGGCGCCACTCACCCCGCCCCCGGCAGACTCGCCCCGACCCCGCCCCTCCTGGTTGCTCTGGAGACGGTGGCCACTGGCGCGCCAGCAGGTGCCCAAGCCCGGGAGAGGGAAGACGGTGGTGAGGGATTGGGGGAGGGGGCGGGGAGGCGTTTTCTGCCCTCGGGAGTGGTCCCCGGTGGCAGTGCCGGGACAGATGAGGCCAATAGGCATCCTGCCGAAACCCACCCGATGCACTTCGGGCAGCGCGTCCACTGCCAGGGAAAACCTCCAGCGCTGGGGGAAGCGGGCTTCCAAAATGTATACACCGAATGCCACCAGGAGGCCACGGGGGACGCGACGGAAGGGGTGGCCGACGTGGGTGGAGCTGCTGGGTGGGGACTGGGCCAGGAGAGAAGCTCTGCTATGCTGTCCTGGACAGTTGTTCCCTCCCGTCTGTCTGGCGAAAAGCCAAGAGACAGAAGAAGCTCCAGGAACAAGAGAGCGGCTCCCTTGCCCAAAGTCAGAGGCAAAACTTCCACCGCTAGGGCCACTGTAGGATAGGAATAGTTCCTTCCTCACACTTGCTGGGGGGCAGAGGGCTGAGTTCTCAGGCAGGGGAGGGGCAGGGCCCCTTGCAGAAGGGGCTGTGGGGGAAGGGACCCCTGGGCCAGATCCTGGGGCTGCTGGGAGAGCCCCCTCTCCGTGCCATAGCTCACCTGACCCAGGCCAAGGGTCTGGGTTGGGCCAGGCTGCCAGCCAGACCCGTCTGAAGAGGGGTTTCCTTGCCCACCAAAGTCCCCCGAGGCCTCCTCAAGCGGGGGCCTACCTAGGGCCGGCCGGCGTTGCCCTGCAGGTCTCTCCCACGGCCATGGTCACAGACATGCTGTCTCCCATCGCCGTCACCTCCACCTTGTGTCAGGGGAACCCGGCCTTTCCCACCGGTGACCTGCGGGCTTCGGCCTGGGCTCCCGGCCAGGCCTGCAGAGGCCTGTCTCCCGGAGAGCACAGGCCCAGAGTCTTCCCTCTCCCTTGTCAAGGACCTCTCTTTCTCTGCGTTTCTTTGGTGGGACGAGAGGGGCCCCAGAGCACCCCGACGACTCTGAGCAATCAGCCTGCCCTTTCTCCTCTCGCCCACCTTTTTGGGACCGGACGAACGAACGAGCATTTCTCTCGGCTCTGGGGCCGGGGGACGCAAAACGAAACTGCTTACCTATTGGGTGGTGAGACACTTGCGTGGAAATCATTTCTGCTCACTTGAGGCAGGCACTGCGGTCAAGTGGGCTTACAGGTCCAGGGGTTCCATGGACCGGGTATATTTCTAAGCGGCCATCGTGACCGTCCAAAGCGGACGTATGGTTGTTTGGGCCTTGACTCGAGTCGTAACCGTCCGTTTTGGGGGGAAAAAAAGTGAGAACCCATCATCTTAAGCACACTTCCCTCTGCCAGAGCACGCCACGCAACCAGGTGATGTTCCTACTGATTGCCGTTCCAAGCTACCGTAGCGGCCAATGCCGCAGGGATACTGTCCAGATTTCCAAAGCGAAGCAGATAGCCCTTCTCGCCGAGGCGCAGCTGCCTGGTCGATCAAGCCCCAGGCCCTGGTGCTCCTGAGGGCTGCGGGGACACCCAGGACTACGCTGCTGATGGCAGGTGGCTCCGGGCCTCAGTGCCCTGCCAGTGGGCTCTACTGGGGAATCCGTGCTCTCGCACGCGGGGGAGGGGGGATTCGGTTGCAGGGGGGCCTCCCTACACATGCCTCTTCTTCTGTCACTTTGGCTGCGGCTGAGCCTGGCACTGGGTGCGTGCATGCTCAGGAGACAGGCTTCTGCGTGTCTCTGGACAGGCCCCGCGCCAGCTGGGACCTGAGCCCCAGCGCAGGTGCACCACCTGCGCTCAGGTTCCTTGGACCGGCCCAGGTCAGCTGAGAGGGAGGAGAACACGGTCCTCACCGCGGAGGGAAGCAAAAGTGCCGACACCTGCCAGCGGGAGAGCCGCATCCAGCAGCCCTGTGGGATCTAAGCCCCCTCTCGCCCCATCCGCTGCCTCCCTCCTCAGCCCCCTCCTTTCGGGGCGCCCGGACGGCGCCCGGGGCAGGGGTGGGGAGGGGCAGGGGCAAGCGCCAGGCCTCCCGCGCCGCCGTACGCCGCTCTCTGACGCCCGCAAAGCCGGGACCAAGCGCAGGCGCCCCGGCCCGCTGGGCCGGCCACGCCCACCGCCGCCCTGGCGCGCAGGCGCCACTCACCCCGCCCCCGGCAGACTCGCCCCGACCCCCGCCCCTCCTGGTTGCTCTGGAGACGGTGGCCACTGGCGCGAGGTGCCCAAGCCCGGGAGAGGGAAGACGGTGGTGAGGGATTGGGGGAGGGGGCGGGGAGGCGTTTTCTGCCCTCGGGAGTGGTCCCCGGTGGCAGTGCCGGGACAGATGAGGCCAATAGGCATCCTGCCGAAACCCACCCGATGCCCTTCGGGCAGCGCGTCCACTGCCAGGAAAACCTCCAGCGCTGGGGAAGCGGGCTTCCAAAATGTATACACCGAATGCCACCAGGAGGCCACGGGGACGCGACGGAAGGGGTGGCCGACGTGGGTGGAGCCTGCTGGGTGGGGACTGGGCCAGGAGAGAAGCTCTGCTATGCTGTCCTGGACAGTTGTTCCCTCCCGTCTGTCTGGCGAAAAGCCAAGAGACAGAAGAAGCTCCAGGAACAGGAGAGCGGCTCCCTTGCCCAAAGTCAGAGGCAAAACTTCCACGCTAGGGGCCACTGTAGGATAGGAATAGTTCCTTCCTCACACTTGCTGGGGGGCAGAGGGCTGAGTTCTAAGGCAGGGGGAGGGGCAGGGCCCCTTGCAGAAGGGGCTGTGGGGGAAGGGACCCCTGGGCCAGATCTGGGGCTGCTGGAGAGCCCCCTCTCCGTGCCATAGCTCACCTGACCCAGGCCAAGGGTCTGGGTTGGGCCAGGCTGCCAGCCAGACCCGTCTGAAGAGGGGTTTCCTTGCCCACCAAAGTCCCCGAGGCCTCCTCAAGCGGGGCCTACCTAGGGCCGGCCGGCGTTGCCCTGCAGGTCTCTCCCACGGCCATGGTCACAGACATGCTGTCTCCCATCGCCGTCACCTCCACCTTGTGTCAGGGGAACCCCGGCCTTTCCCACCGGTGACCTGCGGGCTTCGGCCTGGGCTCCCGGCCAGGCCCTGCAGAGGCCTGTCTCCCGGAGAGCACAGGCCCAGAGTCTTCCCTCTCCCTTGTCAAGGACCTCTCTTTCTCTGCGTTTCTTTGGTGGGGACGAGAGGGGCCCCAGAGCACCCCGACGACTCTGAGCAATCAGCCTGCCCTTTCTCCTCTCGCCCACCTTTTTGGGGACCGGACGAACGAACGAGCATTTCTCTCGGCTCTGGGGCCGGGGGACGCAAAACGAAACTGCTTACCTATTGGGTGGTGAGACACTTGCGTGGAAATCATTTCTGCTCACTTGAGGCAGGCACTGCGGTCAAGTGGGCTTACAGGTCCCAGGGGTTCCATGGACCGGGTATATTCTAAGCGGCCATCGTGACCGTCCAAAGCGGACGTATGGGTTGTTTGGGCCTTGACTCGAGTCGTAACCGTCCGTTTTGGGGGGAAAAAAAGTGAGAACCCATCATCTTAAGCACACTTCCCTCTGCCAGAGCACGCCACGCAACCAGGTGATGTTCCTACTGATTGCCGTTCCAAGCTACCGTAGCGGCCAATGCCGCAGGGATACTGTCCAGATTTCCAAAGCGAAGCAGATAGCCCTTCTCGCCGAGGCGCAGCTGCCTGGTCGATCAAGCCCCAGGCCCTGGTGCTCCTGAGGGCTGCGGGGACACCCAGGGACTACGCTGCTGATGGCAGGTGGCTCCGGGCCTCAGTGCCCTGCCAGTGGGCTCTACTGGGGAATCCGTGCTCTCGCACGCGGGGGAGGGGGGATTCGGTTGCAGGGGGGCCTCCCTACACATGCCTCTTCTTCTGTCACTTTGGCTGCGGCTGAGCCTGGCACTGGGTGCGTGCATGCTCAGGAGACAGGCTTCTGCGTGTCTCTGGACAGGCCCCGCGCCCAGCTGGGACCTGAGCCCCAGCGCAGGTGCACCACCTGCGCTCAGGTTCCTTGGACCGGCCCAGGTCAGCTGAGAGGGAGGAGAACACGGTCCTCACCCGCGCAGGGAAGCAAAAGTGCCGACACCTGCCAGCGGGAGAGCCGCATCCAGCAGCCCTGTGGGATCTAAGCCCCCCTCTCGCCCCATCCGCTGCCTCCCCTCCTCAGCCCCCTCCTTTCGGGGCGCCCGGACGGCGCCCGGGGCAGGGGTGGGGGAGGGGCAGGGGCAAGCGCCAGGCCTCCCGCGCCGCCGTACGCCCGCTCTCTGACGCCCGCAAAGCCGGGACCAAAGCGCAGGCGCCCCGGCCCGCTGGGCCGGCCACGCCCACCGCCGCCCCCTGGCGCGCAGGCGCCACTCACCCCGCCCCCGGCAGACTCGCCCCGACCCCGCCCCTCCTGGTTGCTCTGGAGACGGTGGCCACTGGCGCGAGGTGCCCAAGCCCGGGAGAGGGAAGACGGTGGTGAGGGATTGGGGGAGGGGGCGGGGAGGCGTTTTCTGCCCTCGGGAGTGGTCCCCGGTGGCAGTGCCGGGACAGATGAGGCCAATAGGCATCCTGCCGAAACCCCACCCCGATGCACTTCGGGCAGCGCGTCCACTGCCAGGAAAACCTCCAGCGCTGGGGGAAGCGGGCTTCCAAAATGTATACACCGAATGCCACCAGGAGGCCACGGGGACGCGACGGAAGGGGTGGCCGACGTGGGTGGAGCCTGCTGGGTGGGGACCTGGGCCAGGAGAGAAGCTCTGCTATGCTGTCCTGGACAGTTGTTCCCTCCCGTCTGTCTGGCGAAAAGCCAAGAGACAGAAGAAGCTCCAGGAACAAGAGAGCGGCTCCCTTGCCCAAAGTCAGAGGCAAAACTTCCACCGCTAGGGGCCACTGTAGGATAGGAATAGTTCCTTCCTCACACTTGCTGGGGGGGCAGAGGGCTGAGTTCTAAGGCAGGGGGAGGGCAGGGCCCCTTGCAGAAGGGGCTGTGGGGGAAGGGACCCCTGGGCCAGATCTGGGGCTGCTGGGAGAGCCCCCTCTCCGTGCCATAGCTCACCTGACCCAGGCCAAGGGTCTGGGGTTGGGCCAGGCTGCCAGCCAGACCCGTCTGAAGAGGGGTTTCCTTGCCCACCAAAGTCCCCGAGGCCTCCTCAAGCGGGGGCCTACCTAGGGCCGGCCGGCGTTGCCCTGCAGGTCTCTCCCACGGCCATGGTCACAGACA
>NW_026688462.1:0-51652 GCF_030445035.2 Dasypus novemcinctus | reverse complement strand
CCCCCTGCAACCGACTCCCCCCTCCCCACCCCGTGCAAGAGCACGGATTCCCAAGTAGAGCCCACTGGCAGGGCACTGAGGCCCGGAGCCACCTGCCATCAGCAGCGTAGTCCTGGGTGTCCCCGCAGCCCTCAGGAGCACCAGGGCCTGGGGCTTGATCGACCGCGCAGCTGCGCCTCGGCGAGAAGGCCTACCTGCTTTGGTTTGGAAATCTGGACAGTATCCCTGCGGCATTGCCCGCTATGGTAGCTTGGAAGGGCGATCAATAGGAAAATCACCTGGTTGCGTGGCGTGCTGTGGCAGAGGGAAATGTGCTGAAGATGATGGGTTCTCCCTTGTTTTCCCCCGAAAACGGAGGGTTACGACTCGAGTCAATGCCCAAACAACCCATACGTCCGCTTCGGACGGTCACGATGGCCGCTTAGAATATACCCGGTCCATGGAACCCCTGGACCTGTAAGCCCACTTGACCGCAGTGCCTGCCTCAAGGGAGCCGAAGTGATTTCCACGCAAGTGTCTCACCACCCAATAGGTAAGCAGTTTCGTTTTGCGTCCAGCGGCCCCAGAGCCGAGAGAAACGCTCGTCGCTTGGTACGGTCCCAAAAAGGAGGGCGAGAGGAGAAAGGGCAGGCTCATTGCTCAGAGTCGTCGGGGTGCTCTGGGGCCCCTCTCGTCCCAGAAAAGAAAGGCAGAGAAAGAGAGGTCATTGACAAGGGAGAGGGAAGACTCTGGGCCTGTCCTCTCCGGGAGCCAGGCCTCTGCAGGCCTGGCCGGGAGCCCAGGCCGAACGAAGCCCGCAGGCCACCGGTGGGAAAGGCCGGGGTTCCCCTGACGTAAGGTGGAGGTGACGGCGATGGGAGACAGCATGTCTGTGACCATTGCCGTGGGAGAGACCTGCAGGGCAAGGCCGGCCGGCCCTAGGTAGGCCCCCGCTTGAGGAGGCCTCGGGGACTTTGGTTGGCGAGGAAACCCCCTCTTCAGACGGGTCTGGCAGCCTGGCCCAACCCAGACCCTTGGCCTGGGCCAGGTGAGCTATGGCATGGAGAGCGGGCTCTCCCAGCAGCCCCAGAGCTGGCCCAGGGGTCCCTTCCCCCACAGCCCCTTCTGCAAGGGGCCCTGCCCCTCCCCCTGCCTTAGAACTCAGCCCTCTGCCCCCGGCAAGTGTGAGGAAGGAACTATTCCTATCCAACAGTGGCCCCTAGCGGTGGACGTTTTGGCTCCGACGTTGCGCAACGGAGCCGCTCTCTGGTTCCTGGAGCTTCTTCTGTCTCTTGGCTTTTCACCAGACACACAGGAGGGAACAACTGTCCAGGACAGCATAGCAGAGCTTCTCTCCTAGCCCGGTCCCCACCCAGCAGGCTGCACCCACGTCGGCGACCCCTTCCGTCGCGTCCCCGTGGCCTCCTGCTGGCATTCGGTGTATACATTTTGGAACCCCGCTTCCCCCAGCGCTGGAGGTTTTCCTGGCAGTGGACGCGCTCCCCGAAGTGCATTGGGTGGGTTTCGGCAGGATGCCTATTGGCCGCATCTGTCCCGGCACTGCCACTGGGGACAACTCCCGAGTGCAGAAAACGCCTCCCCGCCCCCTCCGCCCCAATCCTTCACAGCTGTCTTCCCACTCCCGGGCTTGGGCACCTCCCGTCAGTGGCCACCGTCTCCAGAGCAAGCAGGAGGGGCGGGGTCGGGGCGAGTCTGCCGGGTGCGGGGTGAGTGGCGCCTGCGCGCCAGGGCGACGCTGGGCGTGGCCGTCCCAGCGGGCCGGGGCGCCTGCGCTTTGGTCCCGGCTTTGCGGGGCGTCAGAGAGGGGTCTACGGCGGCGCGGGTGGCCTAGCGCTTGCCCCTCCCCCTCCGCCACCCCCAGCCCGGGCGCCGTCTGGGCGCCCCGAACGGAGGGGGTGAGGAGGGAGGCAGCGGATGGAGCGAGAGGGGGCTTAGATCCCACAGGGCTGTTGGATGCGGCTCTCCCGCTGGCAGGTGTCGGCACTTTTGCTTCCCTCCGCGGTCAGGACCATGTTCTCCTCCCTCTCAGCTGACCTGGGCCGGTCCAACGAACCTGAGCGCAGGTGGTGCACCTGCGCTGGGGCTCAGGTCCCAGCTGGCACGGGGCCTGTCCAGAGACATGCAGAAGCCTGTCTCCTGAGCATGCACGCACCCAGTGCCAGGCTCAGCCGCAGCCAAAGTGACAGAAGAAGAGGCATGTGTAGGCAGGCCCCCCTGCAACCGACTCCCCCCTCCCCACCCCGTGCAAGAGCACGGATTCCCAAGTAGAGCCCACTGGCAGGGCACTGAGGCCCGGAGCCACCTGCCATCAGCAGCGTAGTCCTGGGTGTCCCCGCAGCCCTCAGGAGCACCAGGGCCTGGGGCTTGATCGACCGCGCAGCTGCGCCTCGGCGAGAAGGCCTACCTGCTTTGGTTTGGAAATCTGGACAGTATCCCTGCGGCATTGCCCGCTATGGTAGCTTGGAAGGGCGATCAATAGGAAAATCACCTGGTTGCGTGGCGTGCTGTGGCAGAGGGAAATGTGCTGAAGATGATGGGTTCTCCCTTGTTTTCCCCCGAAAACGGAGGGTTACGACTCGAGTCAATGCCCAAACAACCCATACGTCCGCTTCGGACGGTCACGATGGCCGCTTAGAATATACCCGGTCCATGGAACCCCTGGACCTGTAAGCCCACTTGACCGCAGTGCCTGCCTCAAGGGAGCCGAAGTGATTTCCACGCAAGTGTCTCACCACCCAATAGGTAAGCAGTTTCGTTTTGCGTCCAGCGGCCCCAGAGCCGAGAGAAACGCTCGTCGCTTGGTACGGTCCCAAAAAGGAGGGCGAGAGGAGAAAGGGCAGGCTCATTGCTCAGAGTCGTCGGGGTGCTCTGGGGCCCCTCTCGTCCCAGAAAAGAAAGGCAGAGAAAGAGAGGTCATTGACAAGGGAGAGGGAAGACTCTGGGCCTGTCCTCTCCGGGAGCCAGGCCTCTGCAGGCCTGGCCGGGAGCCCAGGCCGAACGAAGCCCGCAGGCCACCGGTGGGAAAGGCCGGGGTTCCCCTGACGTAAGGTGGAGGTGACGGCGATGGGAGACAGCATGTCTGTGACCATTGCCGTGGGAGAGACCTGCAGGGCAAGGCCGGCCGGCCCTAGGTAGGCCCCCGCTTGAGGAGGCCTCGGGGACTTTGGTTGGCGAGGAAACCCCCTCTTCAGACGGGTCTGGCAGCCTGGCCCAACCCAGACCCTTGGCCTGGGCCAGGTGAGCTATGGCATGGAGAGCGGGCTCTCCCAGCAGCCCCAGAGCTGGCCCAGGGGTCCCTTCCCCCACAGCCCCTTCTGCAAGGGGCCCTGCCCCTCCCCCTGCCTTAGAACTCAGCCCTCTGCCCCCGGCAAGTGTGAGGAAGGAACTATTCCTATCCAACAGTGGCCCCTAGCGGTGGACGTTTTGGCTCCGACGTTGCGCAACGGAGCCGCTCTCTGGTTCCTGGAGCTTCTTCTGTCTCTTGGCTTTTCACCAGACACACAGGAGGGAACAACTGTCCAGGACAGCATAGCAGAGCTTCTCTCCTAGCCCGGTCCCCACCCAGCAGGCTGCACCCACGTCGGCGACCCCTTCCGTCGCGTCCCCGTGGCCTCCTGCTGGCATTCGGTGTATACATTTTGGAACCCCGCTTCCCCCAGCGCTGGAGGTTTTCCTGGCAGTGGACGCGCTCCCCGAAGTGCATTGGGTGGGTTTCGGCAGGATGCCTATTGGCCGCATCTGTCCCGGCACTGCCACTGGGGACAACTCCCGAGTGCAGAAAACGCCTCCCCGCCCCCTCCGCCCCAATCCTTCACAGCTGTCTTCCCACTCCCGGGCTTGGGCACCTCCCGTCAGTGGCCACCGTCTCCAGAGCAAGCAGGAGGGGCGGGGTCGGGGCGAGTCTGCCGGGTGCGGGGTGAGTGGCGCCTGCGCGCCAGGGCGACGCTGGGCGTGGCCGTCCCAGCGGGCCGGGGCGCCTGCGCTTTGGTCCCGGCTTTGCGGGGCGTCAGAGAGGGGTCTACGGCGGCGCGGGTGGCCTAGCGCTTGCCCCTCCCCCTCCGCCACCCCCAGCCCGGGCGCCGTCTGGGCGCCCCGAACGGAGGGGGTGAGGAGGGAGGCAGCGGATGGAGCGAGAGGGGGCTTAGATCCCACAGGGCTGTTGGATGCGGCTCTCCCGCTGGCAGGTGTCGGCACTTTTGCTTCCCTCCGCGGTCAGGACCATGTTCTCCTCCCTCTCAGCTGACCTGGGCCGGTCCAACGAACCTGAGCGCAGGTGGTGCACCTGCGCTGGGGCTCAGGTCCCAGCTGGCACGGGGCCTGTCCAGAGACATGCAGAAGCCTGTCTCCTGAGCATGCACGCACCCAGTGCCAGGCTCAGCCGCAGCCAAAGTGACAGAAGAAGAGGCATGTGTAGGCAGGCCCCCCTGCAACCGACTCCCCCCTCCCCACCCCGTGCAAGAGCACGGATTCCCAAGTAGAGCCCACTGGCAGGGCACTGAGGCCCGGAGCCACCTGCCATCAGCAGCGTAGTCCTGGGTGTCCCCGCAGCCCTCAGGAGCACCAGGGCCTGGGGCTTGATCGACCGCGCAGCTGCGCCTCGGCGAGAAGGCCTACCTGCTTTGGTTTGGAAATCTGGACAGTATCCCTGCGGCATTGCCCGCTATGGTAGCTTGGAAGGGCGATCAATAGGAAAATCACCTGGTTGCGTGGCGTGCTGTGGCAGAGGGAAATGTGCTGAAGATGATGGGTTCTCCCTTGTTTTCCCCCGAAAACGGAGGGTTACGACTCGAGTCAATGCCCAAACAACCCATACGTCCGCTTCGGACGGTCACGATGGCCGCTTAGAATATACCCGGTCCATGGAACCCCTGGACCTGTAAGCCCACTTGACCGCAGTGCCTGCCTCAAGGGAGCCGAAGTGATTTCCACGCAAGTGTCTCACCACCCAATAGGTAAGCAGTTTCGTTTTGCGTCCAGCGGCCCCAGAGCCGAGAGAAACGCTCGTCGCTTGGTACGGTCCCAAAAAGGAGGGCGAGAGGAGAAAGGGCAGGCTCATTGCTCAGAGTCGTCGGGGTGCTCTGGGGCCCCTCTCGTCCCAGAAAAGAAAGGCAGAGAAAGAGAGGTCATTGACAAGGGAGAGGGAAGACTCTGGGCCTGTCCTCTCCGGGAGCCAGGCCTCTGCAGGCCTGGCCGGGAGCCCAGGCCGAACGAAGCCCGCAGGCCACCGGTGGGAAAGGCCGGGGTTCCCCTGACGTAAGGTGGAGGTGACGGCGATGGGAGACAGCATGTCTGTGACCATTGCCGTGGGAGAGACCTGCAGGGCAAGGCCGGCCGGCCCTAGGTAGGCCCCCGCTTGAGGAGGCCTCGGGGACTTTGGTTGGCGAGGAAACCCCCTCTTCAGACGGGTCTGGCAGCCTGGCCCAACCCAGACCCTTGGCCTGGGCCAGGTGAGCTATGGCATGGAGAGCGGGCTCTCCCAGCAGCCCCAGAGCTGGCCCAGGGGTCCCTTCCCCCACAGCCCCTTCTGCAAGGGGCCCTGCCCCTCCCCCTGCCTTAGAACTCAGCCCTCTGCCCCCGGCAAGTGTGAGGAAGGAACTATTCCTATCCAACAGTGGCCCCTAGCGGTGGACGTTTTGGCTCCGACGTTGCGCAACGGAGCCGCTCTCTGGTTCCTGGAGCTTCTTCTGTCTCTTGGCTTTTCACCAGACACACAGGAGGGAACAACTGTCCAGGACAGCATAGCAGAGCTTCTCTCCTAGCCCGGTCCCCACCCAGCAGGCTGCACCCACGTCGGCGACCCCTTCCGTCGCGTCCCCGTGGCCTCCTGCTGGCATTCGGTGTATACATTTTGGAACCCCGCTTCCCCCAGCGCTGGAGGTTTTCCTGGCAGTGGACGCGCTCCCCGAAGTGCATTGGGTGGGTTTCGGCAGGATGCCTATTGGCCGCATCTGTCCCGGCACTGCCACTGGGGACAACTCCCGAGTGCAGAAAACGCCTCCCCGCCCCCTCCGCCCCAATCCTTCACAGCTGTCTTCCCACTCCCGGGCTTGGGCACCTCCCGTCAGTGGCCACCGTCTCCAGAGCAAGCAGGAGGGGCGGGGTCGGGGCGAGTCTGCCGGGTGCGGGGTGAGTGGCGCCTGCGCGCCAGGGCGACGCTGGGCGTGGCCGTCCCAGCGGGCCGGGGCGCCTGCGCTTTGGTCCCGGCTTTGCGGGGCGTCAGAGAGGGGTCTACGGCGGCGCGGGTGGCCTAGCGCTTGCCCCTCCCCCTCCGCCACCCCCAGCCCGGGCGCCGTCTGGGCGCCCCGAACGGAGGGGGTGAGGAGGGAGGCAGCGGATGGAGCGAGAGGGGGCTTAGATCCCACAGGGCTGTTGGATGCGGCTCTCCCGCTGGCAGGTGTCGGCACTTTTGCTTCCCTCCGCGGTCAGGACCATGTTCTCCTCCCTCTCAGCTGACCTGGGCCGGTCCAACGAACCTGAGCGCAGGTGGTGCACCTGCGCTGGGGCTCAGGTCCCAGCTGGCACGGGGCCTGTCCAGAGACATGCAGAAGCCTGTCTCCTGAGCATGCACGCACCCAGTGCCAGGCTCAGCCGCAGCCAAAGTGACAGAAGAAGAGGCATGTGTAGGCAGGCCCCCCTGCAACCGACTCCCCCCTCCCCACCCCGTGCAAGAGCACGGATTCCCAAGTAGAGCCCACTGGCAGGGCACTGAGGCCCGGAGCCACCTGCCATCAGCAGCGTAGTCCTGGGTGTCCCCGCAGCCCTCAGGAGCACCAGGGCCTGGGGCTTGATCGACCGCGCAGCTGCGCCTCGGCGAGAAGGCCTACCTGCTTTGGTTTGGAAATCTGGACAGTATCCCTGCGGCATTGCCCGCTATGGTAGCTTGGAAGGGCGATCAATAGGAAAATCACCTGGTTGCGTGGCGTGCTGTGGCAGAGGGAAATGTGCTGAAGATGATGGGTTCTCCCTTGTTTTCCCCCGAAAACGGAGGGTTACGACTCGAGTCAATGCCCAAACAACCCATACGTCCGCTTCGGACGGTCACGATGGCCGCTTAGAATATACCCGGTCCATGGAACCCCTGGACCTGTAAGCCCACTTGACCGCAGTGCCTGCCTCAAGGGAGCCGAAGTGATTTCCACGCAAGTGTCTCACCACCCAATAGGTAAGCAGTTTCGTTTTGCGTCCAGCGGCCCCAGAGCCGAGAGAAACGCTCGTCGCTTGGTACGGTCCCAAAAAGGAGGGCGAGAGGAGAAAGGGCAGGCTCATTGCTCAGAGTCGTCGGGGTGCTCTGGGGCCCCTCTCGTCCCAGAAAAGAAAGGCAGAGAAAGAGAGGTCATTGACAAGGGAGAGGGAAGACTCTGGGCCTGTCCTCTCCGGGAGCCAGGCCTCTGCAGGCCTGGCCGGGAGCCCAGGCCGAACGAAGCCCGCAGGCCACCGGTGGGAAAGGCCGGGGTTCCCCTGACGTAAGGTGGAGGTGACGGCGATGGGAGACAGCATGTCTGTGACCATTGCCGTGGGAGAGACCTGCAGGGCAAGGCCGGCCGGCCCTAGGTAGGCCCCCGCTTGAGGAGGCCTCGGGGACTTTGGTTGGCGAGGAAACCCCCTCTTCAGACGGGTCTGGCAGCCTGGCCCAACCCAGACCCTTGGCCTGGGCCAGGTGAGCTATGGCATGGAGAGCGGGCTCTCCCAGCAGCCCCAGAGCTGGCCCAGGGGTCCCTTCCCCCACAGCCCCTTCTGCAAGGGGCCCTGCCCCTCCCCCTGCCTTAGAACTCAGCCCTCTGCCCCCGGCAAGTGTGAGGAAGGAACTATTCCTATCCAACAGTGGCCCCTAGCGGTGGACGTTTTGGCTCCGACGTTGCGCAACGGAGCCGCTCTCTGGTTCCTGGAGCTTCTTCTGTCTCTTGGCTTTTCACCAGACACACAGGAGGGAACAACTGTCCAGGACAGCATAGCAGAGCTTCTCTCCTAGCCCGGTCCCCACCCAGCAGGCTGCACCCACGTCGGCGACCCCTTCCGTCGCGTCCCCGTGGCCTCCTGCTGGCATTCGGTGTATACATTTTGGAACCCCGCTTCCCCCAGCGCTGGAGGTTTTCCTGGCAGTGGACGCGCTCCCCGAAGTGCATTGGGTGGGTTTCGGCAGGATGCCTATTGGCCGCATCTGTCCCGGCACTGCCACTGGGGACAACTCCCGAGTGCAGAAAACGCCTCCCCGCCCCCTCCGCCCCAATCCTTCACAGCTGTCTTCCCACTCCCGGGCTTGGGCACCTCCCGTCAGTGGCCACCATCTCCAGAGCAAGCAGGAGGGGCGGGGTCGGGGCGAGTCTGCCGGGTGCGGGGTGAGTGGCGCCTGCGCGCCAGGGCGACGCTGGGCGTGGCCGTCCCAGCGGGCCGGGGCGCCTGCGCTTTGGTCCCGGCTTTGCGGGGCGTCAGAGAGGGGTCTACGGCGGCGCGGGTGGCCTAGCGCTTGCCCCTCCCCCTCCGCCACCCCCAGCCCGGGCGCCGTCTGGGCGCCCCGAACGGAGGGGGTGAGGAGGGAGGCAGCGGATGGAGCGAGAGGGGGCTTAGATCCCACAGGGCTGTTGGATGCGGCTCTCCCGCTGGCAGGTGTCGGCACTTTTGCTTCCCTCCGCGGTCAGGACCATGTTCTCCTCCCTCTCAGCTGACCTGGGCCGGTCCAACGAACCTGAGCGCAGGTGGTGCACCTGCGCTGGGGCTCAGGTCCCAGCTGGCACGGGGCCTGTCCAGAGACATGCAGAAGCCTGTCTCCTGAGCATGCACGCACCCAGTGCCAGGCTCAGCCGCAGCCAAAGTGACAGAAGAAGAGGCATGTGTAGGCAGGCCCCCCTGCAACCGACTCCCCCCTCCCCACCCCGTGCAAGAGCACGGATTCCCAAGTAGAGCCCACTGGCAGGGCACTGAGGCCCGGAGCCACCTGCCATCAGCAGCGTAGTCCTGGGTGTCCCCGCAGCCCTCAGGAGCACCAGGGCCTGGGGCTTGATCGACCGCGCAGCTGCGCCTCGGCGAGAAGGCCTACCTGCTTTGGTTTGGAAATCTGGACAGTATCCCTGCGGCATTGCCCGCTATGGTAGCTTGGAAGGGCGATCAATAGGAAAATCACCTGGTTGCGTGGCGTGCTGTGGCAGAGGGAAATGTGCTGAAGATGATGGGTTCTCCCTTGTTTTCCCCCGAAAACGGAGGGTTACGACTCGAGTCAATGCCCAAACAACCCATACGTCCGCTTCGGACGGTCACGATGGCCGCTTAGAATATACCCGGTCCATGGAACCCCTGGACCTGTAAGCCCACTTGACCGCAGTGCCTGCCTCAAGGGAGCCGAAGTGATTTCCACGCAAGTGTCTCACCACCCAATAGGTAAGCAGTTTCGTTTTGCGTCCAGCGGCCCCAGAGCCGAGAGAAACGCTCGTCGCTTGGTACGGTCCCAAAAAGGAGGGCGAGAGGAGAAAGGGCAGGCTCATTGCTCAGAGTCGTCGGGGTGCTCTGGGGCCCCTCTCGTCCCAGAAAAGAAAGGCAGAGAAAGAGAGGTCATTGACAAGGGAGAGGGAAGACTCTGGGCCTGTCCTCTCCGGGAGCCAGGCCTCTGCAGGCCTGGCCGGGAGCCCAGGCCGAACGAAGCCCGCAGGCCACCGGTGGGAAAGGCCGGGGTTCCCCTGACGTAAGGTGGAGGTGACGGCGATGGGAGACAGCATGTCTGTGACCATTGCCGTGGGAGAGACCTGCAGGGCAAGGCCGGCCGGCCCTAGGTAGGCCCCCGCTTGAGGAGGCCTCGGGGACTTTGGTTGGCGAGGAAACCCCCTCTTCAGACGGGTCTGGCAGCCTGGCCCAACCCAGACCCTTGGCCTGGGCCAGGTGAGCTATGGCATGGAGAGCGGGCTCTCCCAGCAGCCCCAGAGCTGGCCCAGGGGTCCCTTCCCCCACAGCCCCTTCTGCAAGGGGCCCTGCCCCTCCCCCTGCCTTAGAACTCAGCCCTCTGCCCCCGGCAAGTGTGAGGAAGGAACTATTCCTATCCAACAGTGGCCCCTAGCGGTGGACGTTTTGGCTCCGACGTTGCGCAACGGAGCCGCTCTCTGGTTCCTGGAGCTTCTTCTGTCTCTTGGCTTTTCACCAGACACACAGGAGGGAACAACTGTCCAGGACAGCATAGCAGAGCTTCTCTCCTAGCCCGGTCCCCACCCAGCAGGCTGCACCCACGTCGGCGACCCCTTCCGTCGCGTCCCCGTGGCCTCCTGCTGGCATTCGGTGTATACATTTTGGAACCCCGCTTCCCCCAGCGCTGGAGGTTTTCCTGGCAGTGGACGCGCTCCCCGAAGTGCATTGGGTGGGTTTCGGCAGGATGCCTATTGGCCGCATCTGTCCCGGCACTGCCACTGGGGACAACTCCCGAGTGCAGAAAACGCCTCCCCGCCCCCTCCGCCCCAATCCTTCACAGCTGTCTTCCCACTCCCGGGCTTGGGCACCTCCCGTCAGTGGCCACCGTCTCCAGAGCAAGCAGGAGGGGCGGGGTCGGGGCGAGTCTGCCGGGTGCGGGGTGAGTGGCGCCTGCGCGCCAGGGCGACGCTGGGCGTGGCCGTCCCAGCGGGCCGGGGCGCCTGCGCTTTGGTCCCGGCTTTGCGGGGCGTCAGAGAGGGGTCTACGGCGGCGCGGGTGGCCTAGCGCTTGCCCCTCCCCCTCCGCCACCCCCAGCCCGGGCGCCGTCTGGGCGCCCCGAACGGAGGGGGTGAGGAGGGAGGCAGCGGATGGAGCGAGAGGGGGCTTAGATCCCACAGGGCTGTTGGATGCGGCTCTCCCGCTGGCAGGTGTCGGCACTTTTGCTTCCCTCCGCGGTCAGGACCATGTTCTCCTCCCTCTCAGCTGACCTGGGCCGGTCCAACGAACCTGAGCGCAGGTGGTGCACCTGCGCTGGGGCTCAGGTCCCAGCTGGCACGGGGCCTGTCCAGAGACATGCAGAAGCCTGTCTCCTGAGCATGCACGCACCCAGTGCCAGGCTCAGCCGCAGCCAAAGTGACAGAAGAAGAGGCATGTGTAGGCAGGCCCCCCTGCAACCGACTCCCCCCTCCCCACCCCGTGCAAGAGCACGGATTCCCAAGTAGAGCCCACTGGCAGGGCACTGAGGCCCGGAGCCACCTGCCATCAGCAGCGTAGTCCTGGGTGTCCCCGCAGCCCTCAGGAGCACCAGGGCCTGGGGCTTGATCGACCGCGCAGCTGCGCCTCGGCGAGAAGGCCTACCTGCTTTGGTTTGGAAATCTGGACAGTATCCCTGCGGCATTGCCCGCTATGGTAGCTTGGAAGGGCGATCAATAGGAAAATCACCTGGTTGCGTGGCGTGCTGTGGCAGAGGGAAATGTGCTGAAGATGATGGGTTCTCCCTTGTTTTCCCCCGAAAACGGAGGGTTACGACTCGAGTCAATGCCCAAACAACCCATACGTCCGCTTCGGACGGTCACGATGGCCGCTTAGAATATACCCGGTCCATGGAACCCCTGGACCTGTAAGCCCACTTGACCGCAGTGCCTGCCTCAAGGGAGCCGAAGTGATTTCCACGCAAGTGTCTCACCACCCAATAGGTAAGCAGTTTCGTTTTGCGTCCAGCGGCCCCAGAGCCGAGAGAAACGCTCGTCGCTTGGTACGGTCCCAAAAAGGAGGGCGAGAGGAGAAAGGGCAGGCTCATTGCTCAGAGTCGTCGGGGTGCTCTGGGGCCCCTCTCGTCCCAGAAAAGAAAGGCAGAGAAAGAGAGGTCATTGACAAGGGAGAGGGAAGACTCTGGGCCTGTCCTCTCCGGGAGCCAGGCCTCTGCAGGCCTGGCCGGGAGCCCAGGCCGAACGAAGCCCGCAGGCCACCGGTGGGAAAGGCCGGGGTTCCCCTGACGTAAGGTGGAGGTGACGGCGATGGGAGACAGCATGTCTGTGACCATTGCCGTGGGAGAGACCTGCAGGGCAAGGCCGGCCGGCCCTAGGTAGGCCCCCGCTTGAGGAGGCCTCGGGGACTTTGGTTGGCGAGGAAACCCCCTCTTCAGACGGGTCTGGCAGCCTGGCCCAACCCAGACCCTTGGCCTGGGCCAGGTGAGCTATGGCATGGAGAGCGGGCTCTCCCAGCAGCCCCAGAGCTGGCCCAGGGGTCCCTTCCCCCACAGCCCCTTCTGCAAGGGGCCCTGCCCCTCCCCCTGCCTTAGAACTCAGCCCTCTGCCCCCGGCAAGTGTGAGGAAGGAACTATTCCTATCCAACAGTGGCCCCTAGCGGTGGACGTTTTGGCTCCGACGTTGCGCAACGGAGCCGCTCTCTGGTTCCTGGAGCTTCTTCTGTCTCTTGGCTTTTCACCAGACACACAGGAGGGAACAACTGTCCAGGACAGCATAGCAGAGCTTCTCTCCTAGCCCGGTCCCCACCCAGCAGGCTGCACCCACGTCGGCGACCCCTTCCGTCGCGTCCCCGTGGCCTCCTGCTGGCATTCGGTGTATACATTTTGGAACCCCGCTTCCCCCAGCGCTGGAGGTTTTCCTGGCAGTGGACGCGCTCCCCGAAGTGCATTGGGTGGGTTTCGGCAGGATGCCTATTGGCCGCATCTGTCCCGGCACTGCCACTGGGGACAACTCCCGAGTGCAGAAAACGCCTCCCCGCCCCCTCCGCCCCAATCCTTCACAGCTGTCTTCCCACTCCCGGGCTTGGGCACCTCCCGTCAGTGGCCACCGTCTCCAGAGCAAGCAGGAGGGGCGGGGTCGGGGCGAGTCTGCCGGGTGCGGGGTGAGTGGCGCCTGCGCGCCAGGGCGACGCTGGGCGTGGCCGTCCCAGCGGGCCGGGGCGCCTGCGCTTTGGTCCCGGCTTTGCGGGGCGTCAGAGAGGGGTCTACGGCGGCGCGGGTGGCCTAGCGCTTGCCCCTCCCCCTCCGCCACCCCCAGCCCGGGCGCCGTCTGGGCGCCCCGAACGGAGGGGGTGAGGAGGGAGGCAGCGGATGGAGCGAGAGGGGGCTTAGATCCCACAGGGCTGTTGGATGCGGCTCTCCCGCTGGCAGGTGTCGGCACTTTTGCTTCCCTCCGCGGTCAGGACCATGTTCTCCTCCCTCTCAGCTGACCTGGGCCGGTCCAACGAACCTGAGCGCAGGTGGTGCACCTGCGCTGGGGCTCAGGTCCCAGCTGGCACGGGGCCTGTCCAGAGACATGCAGAAGCCTGTCTCCTGAGCATGCACGCACCCAGTGCCAGGCTCAGCCGCAGCCAAAGTGACAGAAGAAGAGGCATGTGTAGGCAGGCCCCCCTGCAACCGACTCCCCCCTCCCCACCCCGTGCAAGAGCACGGATTCCCAAGTAGAGCCCACTGGCAGGGCACTGAGGCCCGGAGCCACCTGCCATCAGCAGCGTAGTCCTGGGTGTCCCCGCAGCCCTCAGGAGCACCAGGGCCTGGGGCTTGATCGACCGCGCAGCTGCGCCTCGGCGAGAAGGCCTACCTGCTTTGGTTTGGAAATCTGGACAGTATCCCTGCGGCATTGCCCGCTATGGTAGCTTGGAAGGGCGATCAATAGGAAAATCACCTGGTTGCGTGGCGTGCTGTGGCAGAGGGAAATGTGCTGAAGATGATGGGTTCTCCCTTGTTTTCCCCCGAAAACGGAGGGTTACGACTCGAGTCAATGCCCAAACAACCCATACGTCCGCTTCGGACGGTCACGATGGCCGCTTAGAATATACCCGGTCCATGGAACCCCTGGACCTGTAAGCCCACTTGACCGCAGTGCCTGCCTCAAGGGAGCCGAAGTGATTTCCACGCAAGTGTCTCACCACCCAATAGGTAAGCAGTTTCGTTTTGCGTCCAGCGGCCCCAGAGCCGAGAGAAACGCTCGTCGCTTGGTACGGTCCCAAAAAGGAGGGCGAGAGGAGAAAGGGCAGGCTCATTGCTCAGAGTCGTCGGGGTGCTCTGGGGCCCCTCTCGTCCCAGAAAAGAAAGGCAGAGAAAGAGAGGTCATTGACAAGGGAGAGGGAAGACTCTGGGCCTGTCCTCTCCGGGAGCCAGGCCTCTGCAGGCCTGGCCGGGAGCCCAGGCCGAACGAAGCCCGCAGGCCACCGGTGGGAAAGGCCGGGGTTCCCCTGACGTAAGGTGGAGGTGACGGCGATGGGAGACAGCATGTCTGTGACCATTGCCGTGGGAGAGACCTGCAGGGCAAGGCCGGCCGGCCCTAGGTAGGCCCCCGCTTGAGGAGGCCTCGGGGACTTTGGTTGGCGAGGAAACCCCCTCTTCAGACGGGTCTGGCAGCCTGGCCCAACCCAGACCCTTGGCCTGGGCCAGGTGAGCTATGGCATGGAGAGCGGGCTCTCCCAGCAGCCCCAGAGCTGGCCCAGGGGTCCCTTCCCCCACAGCCCCTTCTGCAAGGGGCCCTGCCCCTCCCCCTGCCTTAGAACTCAGCCCTCTGCCCCCGGCAAGTGTGAGGAAGGAACTATTCCTATCCAACAGTGGCCCCTAGCGGTGGACGTTTTGGCTCCGACGTTGCGCAACGGAGCCGCTCTCTGGTTCCTGGAGCTTCTTCTGTCTCTTGGCTTTTCACCAGACACACAGGAGGGAACAACTGTCCAGGACAGCATAGCAGAGCTTCTCTCCTAGCCCGGTCCCCACCCAGCAGGCTGCACCCACGTCGGCGACCCCTTCCGTCGCGTCCCCGTGGCCTCCTGCTGGCATTCGGTGTATACATTTTGGAACCCCGCTTCCCCCAGCGCTGGAGGTTTTCCTGGCAGTGGACGCGCTCCCCGAAGTGCATTGGGTGGGTTTCGGCAGGATGCCTATTGGCCGCATCTGTCCCGGCACTGCCACTGGGGACAACTCCCGAGTGCAGAAAACGCCTCCCCGCCCCCTCCGCCCCAATCCTTCACAGCTGTCTTCCCACTCCCGGGCTTGGGCACCTCCCGTCAGTGGCCACCGTCTCCAGAGCAAGCAGGAGGGGCGGGGTCGGGGCGAGTCTGCCGGGTGCGGGGTGAGTGGCGCCTGCGCGCCAGGGCGACGCTGGGCGTGGCCGTCCCAGCGGGCCGGGGCGCCTGCGCTTTGGTCCCGGCTTTGCGGGGCGTCAGAGAGGGGTCTACGGCGGCGCGGGTGGCCTAGCGCTTGCCCCTCCCCCTCCGCCACCCCCAGCCCGGGCGCCGTCTGGGCGCCCCGAACGGAGGGGGTGAGGAGGGAGGCAGCGGATGGAGCGAGAGGGGGCTTAGATCCCACAGGGCTGTTGGATGCGGCTCTCCCGCTGGCAGGTGTCGGCACTTTTGCTTCCCTCCGCGGTCAGGACCATGTTCTCCTCCCTCTCAGCTGACCTGGGCCGGTCCAACGAACCTGAGCGCAGGTGGTGCACCTGCGCTGGGGCTCAGGTCCCAGCTGGCACGGGGCCTGTCCAGAGACATGCAGAAGCCTGTCTCCTGAGCATGCACGCACCCAGTGCCAGGCTCAGCCGCAGCCAAAGTGACAGAAGAAGAGGCATGTGTAGGCAGGCCCCCCTGCAACCGACTCCCCCCTCCCCACCCCGTGCAAGAGCACGGATTCCCAAGTAGAGCCCACTGGCAGGGCACTGAGGCCCGGAGCCACCTGCCATCAGCAGCGTAGTCCTGGGTGTCCCCGCAGCCCTCAGGAGCACCAGGGCCTGGGGCTTGATCGACCGCGCAGCTGCGCCTCGGCGAGAAGGCCTACCTGCTTTGGTTTGGAAATCTGGACAGTATCCCTGCGGCATTGCCCGCTATGGTAGCTTGGAAGGGCGATCAATAGGAAAATCACCTGGTTGCGTGGCGTGCTGTGGCAGAGGGAAATGTGCTGAAGATGATGGGTTCTCCCTTGTTTTCCCCCGAAAACGGAGGGTTACGACTCGAGTCAATGCCCAAACAACCCATACGTCCGCTTCGGACGGTCACGATGGCCGCTTAGAATATACCCGGTCCATGGAACCCCTGGACCTGTAAGCCCACTTGACCGCAGTGCCTGCCTCAAGGGAGCCGAAGTGATTTCCACGCAAGTGTCTCACCACCCAATAGGTAAGCAGTTTCGTTTTGCGTCCAGCGGCCCCAGAGCCGAGAGAAACGCTCGTCGCTTGGTACGGTCCCAAAAAGGAGGGCGAGAGGAGAAAGGGCAGGCTCATTGCTCAGAGTCGTCGGGGTGCTCTGGGGCCCCTCTCGTCCCAGAAAAGAAAGGCAGAGAAAGAGAGGTCATTGACAAGGGAGAGGGAAGACTCTGGGCCTGTCCTCTCCGGGAGCCAGGCCTCTGCAGGCCTGGCCGGGAGCCCAGGCCGAACGAAGCCCGCAGGCCACCGGTGGGAAAGGCCGGGGTTCCCCTGACGTAAGGTGGAGGTGACGGCGATGGGAGACAGCATGTCTGTGACCATTGCCGTGGGAGAGACCTGCAGGGCAAGGCCGGCCGGCCCTAGGTAGGCCCCCGCTTGAGGAGGCCTCGGGGACTTTGGTTGGCGAGGAAACCCCCTCTTCAGACGGGTCTGGCAGCCTGGCCCAACCCAGACCCTTGGCCTGGGCCAGGTGAGCTATGGCATGGAGAGCGGGCTCTCCCAGCAGCCCCAGAGCTGGCCCAGGGGTCCCTTCCCCCACAGCCCCTTCTGCAAGGGGCCCTGCCCCTCCCCCTGCCTTAGAACTCAGCCCTCTGCCCCCGGCAAGTGTGAGGAAGGAACTATTCCTATCCAACAGTGGCCCCTAGCGGTGGACGTTTTGGCTCCGACGTTGCGCAACGGAGCCGCTCTCTGGTTCCTGGAGCTTCTTCTGTCTCTTGGCTTTTCACCAGACACACAGGAGGGAACAACTGTCCAGGACAGCATAGCAGAGCTTCTCTCCTAGCCCGGTCCCCACCCAGCAGGCTGCACCCACGTCGGCGACCCCTTCCGTCGCGTCCCCGTGGCCTCCTGCTGGCATTCGGTGTATACATTTTGGAACCCCGCTTCCCCCAGCGCTGGAGGTTTTCCTGGCAGTGGACGCGCTCCCCGAAGTGCATTGGGTGGGTTTCGGCAGGATGCCTATTGGCCGCATCTGTCCCGGCACTGCCACTGGGGACAACTCCCGAGTGCAGAAAACGCCTCCCCGCCCCCTCCGCCCCAATCCTTCACAGCTGTCTTCCCACTCCCGGGCTTGGGCACCTCCCGTCAGTGGCCACCGTCTCCAGAGCAAGCAGGAGGGGCGGGGTCGGGGCGAGTCTGCCGGGTGCGGGGTGAGTGGCGCCTGCGCGCCAGGGCGACGCTGGGCGTGGCCGTCCCAGCGGGCCGGGGCGCCTGCGCTTTGGTCCCGGCTTTGCGGGGCGTCAGAGAGGGGTCTACGGCGGCGCGGGTGGCCTAGCGCTTGCCCCTCCCCCTCCGCCACCCCCAGCCCGGGCGCCGTCTGGGCGCCCCGAACGGAGGGGGTGAGGAGGGAGGCAGCGGATGGAGCGAGAGGGGGCTTAGATCCCACAGGGCTGTTGGATGCGGCTCTCCCGCTGGCAGGTGTCGGCACTTTTGCTTCCCTCCGCGGTCAGGACCATGTTCTCCTCCCTCTCAGCTGACCTGGGCCGGTCCAACGAACCTGAGCGCAGGTGGTGCACCTGCGCTGGGGCTCAGGTCCCAGCTGGCACGGGGCCTGTCCAGAGACATGCAGAAGCCTGTCTCCTGAGCATGCACGCACCCAGTGCCAGGCTCAGCCGCAGCCAAAGTGACAGAAGAAGAGGCATGTGTAGGCAGGCCCCCCTGCAACCGACTCCCCCCTCCCCACCCCGTGCAAGAGCACGGATTCCCAAGTAGAGCCCACTGGCAGGGCACTGAGGCCCGGAGCCACCTGCCATCAGCAGCGTAGTCCTGGGTGTCCCCGCAGCCCTCAGGAGCACCAGGGCCTGGGGCTTGATCGACCGCGCAGCTGCGCCTCGGCGAGAAGGCCTACCTGCTTTGGTTTGGAAATCTGGACAGTATCCCTGCGGCATTGCCCGCTATGGTAGCTTGGAAGGGCGATCAATAGGAAAATCACCTGGTTGCGTGGCGTGCTGTGGCAGAGGGAAATGTGCTGAAGATGATGGGTTCTCCCTTGTTTTCCCCCGAAAACGGAGGGTTACGACTCGAGTCAATGCCCAAACAACCCATACGTCCGCTTCGGACGGTCACGATGGCCGCTTAGAATATACCCGGTCCATGGAACCCCTGGACCTGTAAGCCCACTTGACCGCAGTGCCTGCCTCAAGGGAGCCGAAGTGATTTCCACGCAAGTGTCTCACCACCCAATAGGTAAGCAGTTTCGTTTTGCGTCCAGCGGCCCCAGAGCCGAGAGAAACGCTCGTCGCTTGGTACGGTCCCAAAAAGGAGGGCGAGAGGAGAAAGGGCAGGCTCATTGCTCAGAGTCGTCGGGGTGCTCTGGGGCCCCTCTCGTCCCAGAAAAGAAAGGCAGAGAAAGAGAGGTCATTGACAAGGGAGAGGGAAGACTCTGGGCCTGTCCTCTCCGGGAGCCAGGCCTCTGCAGGCCTGGCCGGGAGCCCAGGCCGAACGAAGCCCGCAGGCCACCGGTGGGAAAGGCCGGGGTTCCCCTGACGTAAGGTGGAGGTGACGGCGATGGGAGACAGCATGTCTGTGACCATTGCCGTGGGAGAGACCTGCAGGGCAAGGCCGGCCGGCCCTAGGTAGGCCCCCGCTTGAGGAGGCCTCGGGGACTTTGGTTGGCGAGGAAACCCCCTCTTCAGACGGGTCTGGCAGCCTGGCCCAACCCAGACCCTTGGCCTGGGCCAGGTGAGCTATGGCATGGAGAGCGGGCTCTCCCAGCAGCCCCAGAGCTGGCCCAGGGGTCCCTTCCCCCACAGCCCCTTCTGCAAGGGGCCCTGCCCCTCCCCCTGCCTTAGAACTCAGCCCTCTGCCCCCGGCAAGTGTGAGGAAGGAACTATTCCTATCCAACAGTGGCCCCTAGCGGTGGACGTTTTGGCTCCGACGTTGCGCAACGGAGCCGCTCTCTGGTTCCTGGAGCTTCTTCTGTCTCTTGGCTTTTCACCAGACACACAGGAGGGAACAACTGTCCAGGACAGCATAGCAGAGCTTCTCTCCTAGCCCGGTCCCCACCCAGCAGGCTGCACCCACGTCGGCGACCCCTTCCGTCGCGTCCCCGTGGCCTCCTGCTGGCATTCGGTGTATACATTTTGGAACCCCGCTTCCCCCAGCGCTGGAGGTTTTCCTGGCAGTGGACGCGCTCCCCGAAGTGCATTGGGTGGGTTTCGGCAGGATGCCTATTGGCCGCATCTGTCCCGGCACTGCCACTGGGGACAACTCCCGAGTGCAGAAAACGCCTCCCCGCCCCCTCCGCCCCAATCCTTCACAGCTGTCTTCCCACTCCCGGGCTTGGGCACCTCCCGTCAGTGGCCACCGTCTCCAGAGCAAGCAGGAGGGGCGGGGTCGGGGCGAGTCTGCCGGGTGCGGGGTGAGTGGCGCCTGCGCGCCAGGGCGACGCTGGGCGTGGCCGTCCCAGCGGGCCGGGGCGCCTGCGCTTTGGTCCCGGCTTTGCGGGGCGTCAGAGAGGGGTCTACGGCGGCGCGGGTGGCCTAGCGCTTGCCCCTCCCCCTCCGCCACCCCCAGCCCGGGCGCCGTCTGGGCGCCCCGAACGGAGGGGGTGAGGAGGGAGGCAGCGGATGGAGCGAGAGGGGGCTTAGATCCCACAGGGCTGTTGGATGCGGCTCTCCCGCTGGCAGGTGTCGGCACTTTTGCTTCCCTCCGCGGTCAGGACCATGTTCTCCTCCCTCTCAGCTGACCTGGGCCGGTCCAACGAACCTGAGCGCAGGTGGTGCACCTGCGCTGGGGCTCAGGTCCCAGCTGGCACGGGGCCTGTCCAGAGACATGCAGAAGCCTGTCTCCTGAGCATGCACGCACCCAGTGCCAGGCTCAGCCGCAGCCAAAGTGACAGAAGAAGAGGCATGTGTAGGCAGGCCCCCCTGCAACCGACTCCCCCCTCCCCACCCCGTGCAAGAGCACGGATTCCCAAGTAGAGCCCACTGGCAGGGCACTGAGGCCCGGAGCCACCTGCCATCAGCAGCGTAGTCCTGGGTGTCCCCGCAGCCCTCAGGAGCACCAGGGCCTGGGGCTTGATCGACCGCGCAGCTGCGCCTCGGCGAGAAGGCCTACCTGCTTTGGTTTGGAAATCTGGACAGTATCCCTGCGGCATTGCCCGCTATGGTAGCTTGGAAGGGCGATCAATAGGAAAATCACCTGGTTGCGTGGCGTGCTGTGGCAGAGGGAAATGTGCTGAAGATGATGGGTTCTCCCTTGTTTTCCCCCGAAAACGGAGGGTTACGACTCGAGTCAATGCCCAAACAACCCATACGTCCGCTTCGGACGGTCACGATGGCCGCTTAGAATATACCCGGTCCATGGAACCCCTGGACCTGTAAGCCCACTTGACCGCAGTGCCTGCCTCAAGGGAGCCGAAGTGATTTCCACGCAAGTGTCTCACCACCCAATAGGTAAGCAGTTTCGTTTTGCGTCCAGCGGCCCCAGAGCCGAGAGAAACGCTCGTCGCTTGGTACGGTCCCAAAAAGGAGGGCGAGAGGAGAAAGGGCAGGCTCATTGCTCAGAGTCGTCGGGGTGCTCTGGGGCCCCTCTCGTCCCAGAAAAGAAAGGCAGAGAAAGAGAGGTCATTGACAAGGGAGAGGGAAGACTCTGGGCCTGTCCTCTCCGGGAGCCAGGCCTCTGCAGGCCTGGCCGGGAGCCCAGGCCGAACGAAGCCCGCAGGCCACCGGTGGGAAAGGCCGGGGTTCCCCTGACGTAAGGTGGAGGTGACGGCGATGGGAGACAGCATGTCTGTGACCATTGCCGTGGGAGAGACCTGCAGGGCAAGGCCGGCCGGCCCTAGGTAGGCCCCCGCTTGAGGAGGCCTCGGGGACTTTGGTTGGCGAGGAAACCCCCTCTTCAGACGGGTCTGGCAGCCTGGCCCAACCCAGACCCTTGGCCTGGGCCAGGTGAGCTATGGCATGGAGAGCGGGCTCTCCCAGCAGCCCCAGAGCTGGCCCAGGGGTCCCTTCCCCCACAGCCCCTTCTGCAAGGGGCCCTGCCCCTCCCCCTGCCTTAGAACTCAGCCCTCTGCCCCCGGCAAGTGTGAGGAAGGAACTATTCCTATCCAACAGTGGCCCCTAGCGGTGGACGTTTTGGCTCCGACGTTGCGCAACGGAGCCGCTCTCTGGTTCCTGGAGCTTCTTCTGTCTCTTGGCTTTTCACCAGACACACAGGAGGGAACAACTGTCCAGGACAGCATAGCAGAGCTTCTCTCCTAGCCCGGTCCCCACCCAGCAGGCTGCACCCACGTCGGCGACCCCTTCCGTCGCGTCCCCGTGGCCTCCTGCTGGCATTCGGTGTATACATTTTGGAACCCCGCTTCCCCCAGCGCTGGAGGTTTTCCTGGCAGTGGACGCGCTCCCCGAAGTGCATTGGGTGGGTTTCGGCAGGATGCCTATTGGCCGCATCTGTCCCGGCACTGCCACTGGGGACAACTCCCGAGTGCAGAAAACGCCTCCCCGCCCCCTCCGCCCCAATCCTTCACAGCTGTCTTCCCACTCCCGGGCTTGGGCACCTCCCGTCAGTGGCCACCGTCTCCAGAGCAAGCAGGAGGGGCGGGGTCGGGGCGAGTCTGCCGGGTGCGGGGTGAGTGGCGCCTGCGCGCCAGGGCGACGCTGGGCGTGGCCGTCCCAGCGGGCCGGGGCGCCTGCGCTTTGGTCCCGGCTTTGCGGGGCGTCAGAGAGGGGTCTACGGCGGCGCGGGTGGCCTAGCGCTTGCCCCTCCCCCTCCGCCACCCCCAGCCCGGGCGCCGTCTGGGCGCCCCGAACGGAGGGGGTGAGGAGGGAGGCAGCGGATGGAGCGAGAGGGGGCTTAGATCCCACAGGGCTGTTGGATGCGGCTCTCCCGCTGGCAGGTGTCGGCACTTTTGCTTCCCTCCGCGGTCAGGACCATGTTCTCCTCCCTCTCAGCTGACCTGGGCCGGTCCAACGAACCTGAGCGCAGGTGGTGCACCTGCGCTGGGGCTCAGGTCCCAGCTGGCACGGGGCCTGTCCAGAGACATGCAGAAGCCTGTCTCCTGAGCATGCACGCACCCAGTGCCAGGCTCAGCCGCAGCCAAAGTGACAGAAGAAGAGGCATGTGTAGGCAGGCCCCCCTGCAACCGACTCCCCCCTCCCCACCCCGTGCAAGAGCACGGATTCCCAAGTAGAGCCCACTGGCAGGGCACTGAGGCCCGGAGCCACCTGCCATCAGCAGCGTAGTCCTGGGTGTCCCCGCAGCCCTCAGGAGCACCAGGGCCTGGGGCTTGATCGACCGCGCAGCTGCGCCTCGGCGAGAAGGCCTACCTGCTTTGGTTTGGAAATCTGGACAGTATCCCTGCGGCATTGCCCGCTATGGTAGCTTGGAAGGGCGATCAATAGGAAAATCACCTGGTTGCGTGGCGTGCTGTGGCAGAGGGAAATGTGCTGAAGATGATGGGTTCTCCCTTGTTTTCCCCCGAAAACGGAGGGTTACGACTCGAGTCAATGCCCAAACAACCCATACGTCCGCTTCGGACGGTCACGATGGCCGCTTAGAATATACCCGGTCCATGGAACCCCTGGACCTGTAAGCCCACTTGACCGCAGTGCCTGCCTCAAGGGAGCCGAAGTGATTTCCACGCAAGTGTCTCACCACCCAATAGGTAAGCAGTTTCGTTTTGCGTCCAGCGGCCCCAGAGCCGAGAGAAACGCTCGTCGCTTGGTACGGTCCCAAAAAGGAGGGCGAGAGGAGAAAGGGCAGGCTCATTGCTCAGAGTCGTCGGGGTGCTCTGGGGCCCCTCTCGTCCCAGAAAAGAAAGGCAGAGAAAGAGAGGTCATTGACAAGGGAGAGGGAAGACTCTGGGCCTGTCCTCTCCGGGAGCCAGGCCTCTGCAGGCCTGGCCGGGAGCCCAGGCCGAACGAAGCCCGCAGGCCACCGGTGGGAAAGGCCGGGGTTCCCCTGACGTAAGGTGGAGGTGACGGCGATGGGAGACAGCATGTCTGTGACCATTGCCGTGGGAGAGACCTGCAGGGCAAGGCCGGCCGGCCCTAGGTAGGCCCCCGCTTGAGGAGGCCTCGGGGACTTTGGTTGGCGAGGAAACCCCCTCTTCAGACGGGTCTGGCAGCCTGGCCCAACCCAGACCCTTGGCCTGGGCCAGGTGAGCTATGGCATGGAGAGCGGGCTCTCCCAGCAGCCCCAGAGCTGGCCCAGGGGTCCCTTCCCCCACAGCCCCTTCTGCAAGGGGCCCTGCCCCTCCCCCTGCCTTAGAACTCAGCCCTCTGCCCCCGGCAAGTGTGAGGAAGGAACTATTCCTATCCAACAGTGGCCCCTAGCGGTGGACGTTTTGGCTCCGACGTTGCGCAACGGAGCCGCTCTCTGGTTCCTGGAGCTTCTTCTGTCTCTTGGCTTTTCACCAGACACACAGGAGGGAACAACTGTCCAGGACAGCATAGCAGAGCTTCTCTCCTAGCCCGGTCCCCACCCAGCAGGCTGCACCCACGTCGGCGACCCCTTCCGTCGCGTCCCCGTGGCCTCCTGCTGGCATTCGGTGTATACATTTTGGAACCCCGCTTCCCCCAGCGCTGGAGGTTTTCCTGGCAGTGGACGCGCTCCCCGAAGTGCATTGGGTGGGTTTCGGCAGGATGCCTATTGGCCGCATCTGTCCCGGCACTGCCACTGGGGACAACTCCCGAGTGCAGAAAACGCCTCCCCGCCCCCTCCGCCCCAATCCTTCACAGCTGTCTTCCCACTCCCGGGCTTGGGCACCTCCCGTCAGTGGCCACCGTCTCCAGAGCAAGCAGGAGGGGCGGGGTCGGGGCGAGTCTGCCGGGTGCGGGGTGAGTGGCGCCTGCGCGCCAGGGCGACGCTGGGCGTGGCCGTCCCAGCGGGCCGGGGCGCCTGCGCTTTGGTCCCGGCTTTGCGGGGCGTCAGAGAGGGGTCTACGGCGGCGCGGGTGGCCTAGCGCTTGCCCCTCCCCCTCCGCCACCCCCAGCCCGGGCGCCGTCTGGGCGCCCCGAACGGAGGGGGTGAGGAGGGAGGCAGCGGATGGAGCGAGAGGGGGCTTAGATCCCACAGGGCTGTTGGATGCGGCTCTCCCGCTGGCAGGTGTCGGCACTTTTGCTTCCCTCCGCGGTCAGGACCATGTTCTCCTCCCTCTCAGCTGACCTGGGCCGGTCCAACGAACCTGAGCGCAGGTGGTGCACCTGCGCTGGGGCTCAGGTCCCAGCTGGCACGGGGCCTGTCCAGAGACATGCAGAAGCCTGTCTCCTGAGCATGCACGCACCCAGTGCCAGGCTCAGCCGCAGCCAAAGTGACAGAAGAAGAGGCATGTGTAGGCAGGCCCCCCTGCAACCGACTCCCCCCTCCCCACCCCGTGCAAGAGCACGGATTCCCAAGTAGAGCCCACTGGCAGGGCACTGAGGCCCGGAGCCACCTGCCATCAGCAGCGTAGTCCTGGGTGTCCCCGCAGCCCTCAGGAGCACCAGGGCCTGGGGCTTGATCGACCGCGCAGCTGCGCCTCGGCGAGAAGGCCTACCTGCTTTGGTTTGGAAATCTGGACAGTATCCCTGCGGCATTGCCCGCTATGGTAGCTTGGAAGGGCGATCAATAGGAAAATCACCTGGTTGCGTGGCGTGCTGTGGCAGAGGGAAATGTGCTGAAGATGATGGGTTCTCCCTTGTTTTCCCCCGAAAACGGAGGGTTACGACTCGAGTCAATGCCCAAACAACCCATACGTCCGCTTCGGACGGTCACGATGGCCGCTTAGAATATACCCGGTCCATGGAACCCCTGGACCTGTAAGCCCACTTGACCGCAGTGCCTGCCTCAAGGGAGCCGAAGTGATTTCCACGCAAGTGTCTCACCACCCAATAGGTAAGCAGTTTCGTTTTGCGTCCAGCGGCCCCAGAGCCGAGAGAAACGCTCGTCGCTTGGTACGGTCCCAAAAAGGAGGGCGAGAGGAGAAAGGGCAGGCTCATTGCTCAGAGTCGTCGGGGTGCTCTGGGGCCCCTCTCGTCCCAGAAAAGAAAGGCAGAGAAAGAGAGGTCATTGACAAGGGAGAGGGAAGACTCTGGGCCTGTCCTCTCCGGGAGCCAGGCCTCTGCAGGCCTGGCCGGGAGCCCAGGCCGAACGAAGCCCGCAGGCCACCGGTGGGAAAGGCCGGGGTTCCCCTGACGTAAGGTGGAGGTGACGGCGATGGGAGACAGCATGTCTGTGACCATTGCCGTGGGAGAGACCTGCAGGGCAAGGCCGGCCGGCCCTAGGTAGGCCCCCGCTTGAGGAGGCCTCGGGGACTTTGGTTGGCGAGGAAACCCCCTCTTCAGACGGGTCTGGCAGCCTGGCCCAACCCAGACCCTTGGCCTGGGCCAGGTGAGCTATGGCATGGAGAGCGGGCTCTCCCAGCAGCCCCAGAGCTGGCCCAGGGGTCCCTTCCCCCACAGCCCCTTCTGCAAGGGGCCCTGCCCCTCCCCCTGCCTTAGAACTCAGCCCTCTGCCCCCGGCAAGTGTGAGGAAGGAACTATTCCTATCCAACAGTGGCCCCTAGCGGTGGACGTTTTGGCTCCGACGTTGCGCAACGGAGCCGCTCTCTGGTTCCTGGAGCTTCTTCTGTCTCTTGGCTTTTCACCAGACACACAGGAGGGAACAACTGTCCAGGACAGCATAGCAGAGCTTCTCTCCTAGCCCGGTCCCCACCCAGCAGGCTGCACCCACGTCGGCGACCCCTTCCGTCGCGTCCCCGTGGCCTCCTGCTGGCATTCGGTGTATACATTTTGGAACCCCGCTTCCCCCAGCGCTGGAGGTTTTCCTGGCAGTGGACGCGCTCCCCGAAGTGCATTGGGTGGGTTTCGGCAGGATGCCTATTGGCCGCATCTGTCCTGGCACTGCCACTGGGGACAACTCCCGAGTGCAGAAAACGCCTCCCCGCCCCCTCCGCCCCAATCCTTCACAGCTGTCTTCCCACTCCCGGGCTTGGGCACCTCCCGTCAGTGGCCACCGTCTCCAGAGCAAGCAGGAGGGGCGGGGTCGGGGCGAGTCTGCCGGGTGCGGGGTGAGTGGCGCCTGCGCGCCAGGGCGACGCTGGGCGTGGCCGTCCCAGCGGGCCGGGGCGCCTGCGCTTTGGTCCCGGCTTTGCGGGGCGTCAGAGAGGGGTCTACGGCGGCGCGGGTGGCCTAGCGCTTGCCCCTCCCCCTCCGCCACCCCCAGCCCGGGCGCCGTCTGGGCGCCCCGAACGGAGGGGGTGAGGAGGGAGGCAGCGGATGGAGCGAGAGGGGGCTTAGATCCCACAGGGCTGTTGGATGCGGCTCTCCCGCTGGCAGGTGTCGGCACTTTTGCTTCCCTCCGCGGTCAGGACCATGTTCTCCTCCCTCTCAGCTGACCTGGGCCGGTCCAACGAACCTGAGCGCAGGTGGTGCACCTGCGCTGGGGCTCAGGTCCCAGCTGGCACGGGGCCTGTCCAGAGACATGCAGAAGCCTGTCTCCTGAGCATGCACGCACCCAGTGCCAGGCTCAGCCGCAGCCAAAGTGACAGAAGAAGAGGCATGTGTAGGCAGGCCCCCCTGCAACCGACTCCCCCCTCCCCACCCCGTGCAAGAGCACGGATTCCCAAGTAGAGCCCACTGGCAGGGCACTGAGGCCCGGAGCCACCTGCCATCAGCAGCGTAGTCCTGGGTGTCCCCGCAGCCCTCAGGAGCACCAGGGCCTGGGGCTTGATCGACCGCGCAGCTGCGCCTCGGCGAGAAGGCCTACCTGCTTTGGTTTGGAAATCTGGACAGTATCCCTGCGGCATTGCCCGCTATGGTAGCTTGGAAGGGCGATCAATAGGAAAATCACCTGGTTGCGTGGCGTGCTGTGGCAGAGGGAAATGTGCTGAAGATGATGGGTTCTCCCTTGTTTTCCCCCGAAAACGGAGGGTTACGACTCGAGTCAATGCCCAAACAACCCATACGTCCGCTTCGGACGGTCACGATGGCCGCTTAGAATATACCCGGTCCATGGAACCCCTGGACCTGTAAGCCCACTTGACCGCAGTGCCTGCCTCAAGGGAGCCGAAGTGATTTCCACGCAAGTGTCTCACCACCCAATAGGTAAGCAGTTTCGTTTTGCGTCCAGCGGCCCCAGAGCCGAGAGAAACGCTCGTCGCTTGGTACGGTCCCAAAAAGGAGGGCGAGAGGAGAAAGGGCAGGCTCATTGCTCAGAGTCGTCGGGGTGCTCTGGGGCCCCTCTCGTCCCAGAAAAGAAAGGCAGAGAAAGAGAGGTCATTGACAAGGGAGAGGGAAGACTCTGGGCCTGTCCTCTCCGGGAGCCAGGCCTCTGCAGGCCTGGCCGGGAGCCCAGGCCGAACGAAGCCCGCAGGCCACCGGTGGGAAAGGCCGGGGTTCCCCTGACGTAAGGTGGAGGTGACGGCGATGGGAGACAGCATGTCTGTGACCATTGCCGTGGGAGAGACCTGCAGGGCAAGGCCGGCCGGCCCTAGGTAGGCCCCCGCTTGAGGAGGCCTCGGGGACTTTGGTTGGCGAGGAAACCCCCTCTTCAGACGGGTCTGGCAGCCTGGCCCAACCCAGACCCTTGGCCTGGGCCAGGTGAGCTATGGCATGGAGAGCGGGCTCTCCCAGCAGCCCCAGAGCTGGCCCAGGGGTCCCTTCCCCCACAGCCCCTTCTGCAAGGGGCCCTGCCCCTCCCCCTGCCTTAGAACTCAGCCCTCTGCCCCCGGCAAGTGTGAGGAAGGAACTATTCCTATCCAACAGTGGCCCCTAGCGGTGGACGTTTTGGCTCCGACGTTGCGCAACGGAGCCGCTCTCTGGTTCCTGGAGCTTCTTCTGTCTCTTGGCTTTTCACCAGACACACAGGAGGGAACAACTGTCCAGGACAGCATAGCAGAGCTTCTCTCCTAGCCCGGTCCCCACCCAGCAGGCTGCACCCACGTCGGCGACCCCTTCCGTCGCGTCCCCGTGGCCTCCTGCTGGCATTCGGTGTATACATTTTGGAACCCCGCTTCCCCCAGCGCTGGAGGTTTTCCTGGCAGTGGACGCGCTCCCCGAAGTGCATTGGGTGGGTTTCGGCAGGATGCCTATTGGCCGCATCTGTCCCGGCACTGCCACTGGGGACAACTCCCGAGTGCAGAAAACGCCTCCCCGCCCCCTCCGCCCCAATCCTTCACAGCTGTCTTCCCACTCCCGGGCTTGGGCACCTCCCGTCAGTGGCCACCGTCTCCAGAGCAAGCAGGAGGGGCGGGGTCGGGGCGAGTCTGCCGGGTGCGGGGTGAGTGGCGCCTGCGCGCCAGGGCGACGCTGGGCGTGGCCGTCCCAGCGGGCCGGGGCGCCTGCGCTTTGGTCCCGGCTTTGCGGGGCGTCAGAGAGGGGTCTACGGCGGCGCGGGTGGCCTAGCGCTTGCCCCTCCCCCTCCGCCACCCCCAGCCCGGGCGCCGTCTGGGCGCCCCGAACGGAGGGGGTGAGGAGGGAGGCAGCGGATGGAGCGAGAGGGGGCTTAGATCCCACAGGGCTGTTGGATGCGGCTCTCCCGCTGGCAGGTGTCGGCACTTTTGCTTCCCTCCGCGGTCAGGACCATGTTCTCCTCCCTCTCAGCTGACCTGGGCCGGTCCAACGAACCTGAGCGCAGGTGGTGCACCTGCGCTGGGGCTCAGGTCCCAGCTGGCACGGGGCCTGTCCAGAGACATGCAGAAGCCTGTCTCCTGAGCATGCACGCACCCAGTGCCAGGCTCAGCCGCAGCCAAAGTGACAGAAGAAGAGGCATGTGTAGGCAGGCCCCCCTGCAACCGACTCCCCCCTCCCCACCCCGTGCAAGAGCACGGATTCCCAAGTAGAGCCCACTGGCAGGGCACTGAGGCCCGGAGCCACCTGCCATCAGCAGCGTAGTCCTGGGTGTCCCCGCAGCCCTCAGGAGCACCAGGGCCTGGGGCTTGATCGACCGCGCAGCTGCGCCTCGGCGAGAAGGCCTACCTGCTTTGGTTTGGAAATCTGGACAGTATCCCTGCGGCATTGCCCGCTATGGTAGCTTGGAAGGGCGATCAATAGGAAAATCACCTGGTTGCGTGGCGTGCTGTGGCAGAGGGAAATGTGCTGAAGATGATGGGTTCTCCCTTGTTTTCCCCCGAAAACGGAGGGTTACGACTCGAGTCAATGCCCAAACAACCCATACGTCCGCTTCGGACGGTCACGATGGCCGCTTAGAATATACCCGGTCCATGGAACCCCTGGACCTGTAAGCCCACTTGACCGCAGTGCCTGCCTCAAGGGAGCCGAAGTGATTTCCACGCAAGTGTCTCACCACCCAATAGGTAAGCAGTTTCGTTTTGCGTCCAGCGGCCCCAGAGCCGAGAGAAACGCTCGTCGCTTGGTACGGTCCCAAAAAGGAGGGCGAGAGGAGAAAGGGCAGGCTCATTGCTCAGAGTCGTCGGGGTGCTCTGGGGCCCCTCTCGTCCCAGAAAAGAAAGGCAGAGAAAGAGAGGTCATTGACAAGGGAGAGGGAAGACTCTGGGCCTGTCCTCTCCGGGAGCCAGGCCTCTGCAGGCCTGGCCGGGAGCCCAGGCCGAACGAAGCCCGCAGGCCACCGGTGGGAAAGGCCGGGGTTCCCCTGACGTAAGGTGGAGGTGACGGCGATGGGAGACAGCATGTCTGTGACCATTGCCGTGGGAGAGACCTGCAGGGCAAGGCCGGCCGGCCCTAGGTAGGCCCCCGCTTGAGGAGGCCTCGGGGACTTTGGTTGGCGAGGAAACCCCCTCTTCAGACGGGTCTGGCAGCCTGGCCCAACCCAGACCCTTGGCCTGGGCCAGGTGAGCTATGGCATGGAGAGCGGGCTCTCCCAGCAGCCCCAGAGCTGGCCCAGGGGTCCCTTCCCCCACAGCCCCTTCTGCAAGGGGCCCTGCCCCTCCCCCTGCCTTAGAACTCAGCCCTCTGCCCCCGGCAAGTGTGAGGAAGGAACTATTCCTATCCAACAGTGGCCCCTAGCGGTGGACGTTTTGGCTCCGACGTTGCGCAACGGAGCCGCTCTCTGGTTCCTGGAGCTTCTTCTGTCTCTTGGCTTTTCACCAGACACACAGGAGGGAACAACTGTCCAGGACAGCATAGCAGAGCTTCTCTCCTAGCCCGGTCCCCCACCCAGCAGGCTGCACCCACGTCGGCGACCCCTTCCGTCGCGTCCCCGTGGCCTCCTGCTGGCATTCGGTGTATACATTTTGGAACCCCGCTTCCCCCAGCGCTGGAGGTTTTCCTGGCAGTGGACGCGCTCCCCGAAGTGCATTGGGTGGGTTTCGGCAGGATGCCTATTGGCCGCATCTGTCCCGGCACTGCCACTGGGGGACAACTCCCGAGTGCAGAAAACGCCTCCCCGCCCCCTCCGCCCCAATCCTTCACAGCTGTCTTCCCACTCCCGGGCTTGGGCACCTCCCGTCAGTGGCCACCGTCTCCAGAGCAAGCAGGAGGGGCGGGGTCGGGGCGAGTCTGCCGGGTGCGGGGTGAGTGGCGCCTGCGCGCCAGGGCGACGCTGGGCGTGGCCGTCCCAGCGGGCCGGGGCGCCTGCGCTTTGGTCCCGGCTTTGCGGGGCGTCAGAGAGGGGTCTACGGCGGCGCGGGTGGCCTAGCGCTTGCCCCTCCCCCTCCGCCACCCCCAGCCCGGGCGCCGTCTGGGCGCCCCGAACGGAGGGGGGTGAGGAGGGAGGCAGCGGATGGAGCGAGAGGGGGCTTAGATCCCACAGGGCTGTTGGATGCGGCTCTCCCGCTGGCAGGTGTCGGCACTTTTGCTTCCCTCCGCGGTCAGGACCATGTTCTCCTCCCTCTCAGCTGACCTGGGCCGGTCCAACGAACCTGAGCGCAGGTGGTGCACCTGCGCTGGGGCCTCAGGTCCCAGCTGGCACGGGGCCTGTCCAGAGACATGCAGAAGCCTGTCTCCTGAGCATGCACGCACCCAGTGCCAGGCTCAGCCGCAGCCAAAGTGACAGAAGAAGAGGCATGTGTAGGCAGGCCCCCCTGCAACCGACTCCCCCCTCCCCACCCCGTGCAAGAGCACGGATTCCCAAGTAGAGCCCACTGGCAGGGCACTGAGGCCCGGAGCCACCTGCCATCAGCAGCGTAGTCCTGGGTGTCCCCGCAGCCCTCAGGAGCACCAGGGCCTGGGGCTTGATCGACCGCGCAGCTGCGCCTCGGGCGAGAAGGCCTACCTGCTTTGGTTTGGAAATCTGGACAGTATTCCCTGCGGCATTGCCCGCTATGGTAGCTTGGAAGGGCAATCAATAGGAAAATCACCTGGTTGCGTGGCGTGCTGTGGCAGAGGGAAATGTGCTGAAGATGATGGGTTCTCCCTTGTTTTCCCCCGAAAACGGAGGGTTACGACTCGAGTCAATGCCCAAACAACCCATAACGTCCGCTTCGGACGGTCACGATGGCCCGCTTAGAATATACCCGGTCCATGGAACCCCTGGACCTGTAAGCCCACTTGACCGCAGTGCCTGCCTCAAGGGAGCCGAAGTGATTTCCACGCAAGTGTCTCACCACCCAATAGGTAAGCAGTTTCGTTTTGCGTCCAGCGGCCCCAGAGCCGAGAGAAACGCTCGTCGCTTGGTACGGTCCCAAAAAGGAGGGCGAGAGGAGAAAGGGCAGGCTCATTGCTCAGAGTCGTCGGGGTGCTCTGGGGCCCCTCTCGTCCCAGAAAAGAAAGGCAGAGAAAGAGAGGTCATTGACAAGGGAGAGGGAAGACTCTGGGCCTGTCCTCTCCGGGAGCCAGGCCTCTGCAGGCCTGGCCGGGAGCCCAGGCCGAACGAAGCCCGCAGGCCACCGGTGGGAAAGGCCGGGGTTCCCCTGACGTAAGGTGGAGGTGACGGCGATGGGAGACAGCATGTCTGTGACCATTGCCGTGGGAGAGACCTGCAGGGCCAAGGCCGGCCGGCCCTAGGTAGGCCCCCGCTTGAGGAGGCCTCGGGGACTTTGGTTGGCGAGGAAACCCCCTCTTCAGACGGGTCTGGCAGCCTGGCCCAACCCAGACCCTTGGCCTGGGCCAGGTGAGCTATGGCATGGAGAGCGGGCTCTCCAGCAGCCCCAGAGCTGGCCCAGGGGTCCCTTCCCCCACAGCCCCTTCTGCAAGGGGCCCTGCCCCTCCCCCTGCCTTAGAACTCAGCCCTCTGCCCCCGGCAAGTGTGAGGAAGGAACTATTCCTATCCAACAGTGGCCCCTAGCGGTGGACGTTTTGGCTCCGACGTTGCGCAACGGAGCCGCTCTCTGGTTCCTGGAGCTTCTTCTGTCTCTTGGCTTTTCACCAGACACACAGGAGGGAACAACTGTCCAGGACAGCATAGCAGAGCTTCTCTCCTAGCCCGGTCCCCACCCAGCAGGCTGCACCCACGTCGGCGACCCCTTCCGTCGCGTCCCCGTGGCCTCCTGCTGGCATTCGGTGTATACATTTTGGAACCCCGCTTCCCCCAGCGCTGGAGGTTTTCCTGGCAGTGGACGCGCTCCCCGAAGTGCATTGGGTGGGTTTCGGCAGGATGCCTATTGGCCGCATCTGTCCCGGCACTGCCACTGGGGACAACTCCCGAGTGCAGAAAACGCCTCCCCGCCCCCTCCGCCCCAATCCTTCACAGCTGTCTTCCCACTCCCGGGCTTGGGCACCTCCCGTCAGTGGCCACCGTCTCCAGAGCAAGCAGGAGGGGCGGGGTCGGGGCGAGTCTGCCGGGTGCGGGGTGAGTGGCGCCTGCGCGCCAGGGCGACGCTGGGCGTGGCCGTCCCAGCGGGCCGGGGCGCCTGCGCTTTGGTCCCGGCTTTGCGGGGCGTCAGAGAGGGGTCTACGGCGGCGCGGGTGGCCTAGCGCTTGCCCCTCCCCCTCCGCCACCCCCAGCCCGGGCGCCGTCTGGGCGCCCCGAACGGAGGGGGTGAGGAGGGAGGCAGCGGATGGAGCGAGAGGGGGCTTAGATCCCACAGGGCTGTTGGATGCGGCTCTCCCGCTGGCAGGTGTCGGCACTTTTGCTTCCCTCCGCGGTCAGGACCATGTTCTCCTCCCTCTCAGCTGACCTGGGCCGGTCCAACGAACCTGAGCGCAGGTGGTGCACCTGCGCTGGGGCTCAGGTCCCAGCTGGCACGGGGCCTGTCCAGAGACATGCAGAAGCCTGTCTCCTGAGCATGCACGCACCCAGTGCCAGGCTCAGCCGCAGCCAAAGTGACAGAAGAAGAGGCATGTGTAGGCAGGCCCCCCTGCAACCGACTCCCCCCTCCCCACCCCGTGCAAGAGCACGGATTCCCAAGTAGAGCCCACTGGCAGGGCACTGAGGCCCGGAGCCACCTGCCATCAGCAGCGTAGTCCTGGGTGTCCCCGCAGCCCTCAGGAGCACCAGGGCCTGGGGCTTGATCGACCGCGCAGCTGCGCCTCGGCGAGAAGGCCTACCTGCTTTGGTTTGGAAATCTGGACAGTATCCCTGCGGCATTGCCCGCTATGGTAGCTTGGAAGGGCGATCAATAGGAAAATCACCTGGTTGCGTGGCGTGCTGTGGCAGAGGGAAATGTGCTGAAGATGATGGGTTCTCCCTTGTTTTCCCCCGAAAACGGAGGGTTACGACTCGAGTCAATGCCCAAACAACCCATACGTCCGCTTCGGACGGTCACGATGGCCGCTTAGAATATACCCGGTCCATGGAACCCCTGGACCTGTAAGCCCACTTGACCGCAGTGCCTGCCTCAAGGGAGCCGAAGTGATTTCCACGCAAGTGTCTCACCACCCAATAGGTAAGCAGTTTCGTTTTGCGTCCAGCGGCCCCAGAGCCGAGAGAAACGCTCGTCGCTTGGTACGGTCCCAAAAAGGAGGGCGAGAGGAGAAAGGGCAGGCTCATTGCTCAGAGTCGTCGGGGTGCTCTGGGGCCCCTCTCGTCCCAGAAAAGAAAGGCAGAGAAAGAGAGGTCATTGACAAGGGAGAGGGAAGACTCTGGGCCTGTCCTCTCCGGGAGCCAGGCCTCTGCAGGCCTGGCCGGGAGCCCAGGCCGAACGAAGCCCGCAGGCCACCGGTGGGAAAGGCCGGGGTTCCCCTGACGTAAGGTGGAGGTGACGGCGATGGGAGACAGCATGTCTGTGACCATTGCCGTGGGAGAGACCTGCAGGGCAAGGCCGGCCGGCCCTAGGTAGGCCCCCGCTTGAGGAGGCCTCGGGGACTTTGGTTGGCGAGGAAACCCCCTCTTCAGACGGGTCTGGCAGCCTGGCCCAACCCAGACCCTTGGCCTGGGCCAGGTGAGCTATGGCATGGAGAGCGGGCTCTCCCAGCAGCCCCAGAGCTGGCCCAGGGGTCCCTTCCCCCACAGCCCCTTCTGCAAGGGGCCCTGCCCCTCCCCCTGCCTTAGAACTCAGCCCTCTGCCCCCGGCAAGTGTGAGGAAGGAACTATTCCTATCCAACAGTGGCCCCTAGCGGTGGACGTTTTGGCTCCGACGTTGCGCAACGGAGCCGCTCTCTGGTTCCTGGAGCTTCTTCTGTCTCTTGGCTTTTCACCAGACACACAGGAGGGAACAACTGTCCAGGACAGCATAGCAGAGCTTCTCTCCTAGCCCGGTCCCCACCCAGCAGGCTGCACCCACGTCGGCGACCCCTTCCGTCGCGTCCCCGTGGCCTCCTGCTGGCATTCGGTGTATACATTTTGGAACCCCGCTTCCCCCAGCGCTGGAGGTTTTCCTGGCAGTGGACGCGCTCCCCGAAGTGCATTGGGTGGGTTTCGGCAGGATGCCTATTGGCCGCATCTGTCCCGGCACTGCCACTGGGGACAACTCCCGAGTGCAGAAAACGCCTCCCCGCCCCCTCCGCCCCAATCCTTCACAGCTGTCTTCCCACTCCCGGGCTTGGGCACCTCCCGTCAGTGGCCACCGTCTCCAGAGCAAGCAGGAGGGGCGGGGTCGGGGCGAGTCTGCCGGGTGCGGGGTGAGTGGCGCCTGCGCGCCAGGGCGACGCTGGGCGTGGCCGTCCCAGCGGGCCGGGGCGCCTGCGCTTTGGTCCCGGCTTTGCGGGGCGTCAGAGAGGGGTCTACGGCGGCGTGGGTGGCCTAGCGCTTGCCCCTCCCCCTCCGCCACCCCCAGCCCGGGCGCCGTCTGGGCGCCCCGAACGGAGGGGGTGAGGAGGGAGGCAGCGGATGGAGCGAGAGGGGGCTTAGATCCCACAGGGCTGTTGGATGCGGCTCTCCCGCTGGCAGGTGTCGGCACTTTTGCTTCCCTCCGCGGTCAGGACCATGTTCTCCTCCCTCTCAGCTGACCTGGGCCGGTCCAACGAACCTGAGCGCAGGTGGTGCACCTGCGCTGGGGCTCAGGTCCCAGCTGGCACGGGGCCTGTCCAGAGACATGCAGAAGCCTGTCTCCTGAGCATGCACGCACCCAGTGCCAGGCTCAGCCGCAGCCAAAGTGACAGAAGAAGAGGCATGTGTAGGCAGGCCCCCCTGCAACCGACTCCCCCCTCCCCACCCCGTGCAAGAGCACGGATTCCCAAGTAGAGCCCACTGGCAGGGCACTGAGGCCCGGAGCCACCTGCCATCAGCAGCGTAGTCCTGGGTGTCCCCGCAGCCCTCAGGAGCACCAGGGCCTGGGGCTTGATCGACCGCGCAGCTGCGCCTCGGCGAGAAGGCCTACCTGCTTTGGTTTGGAAATCTGGACAGTATCCCTGCGGCATTGCCCGCTATGGTAGCTTGGAAGGGCAATCAATAGGAAAATCACCTGGTTGCGTGGCGTGCTGTGGCAGAGGGAAATGTGCTGAAGATGATGGGTTCTCCCTTGTTTTCCCCCGAAAACGGAGGGTTACGACTCGAGTCAATGCCCAAACAACCCATACGTCCGCTTCGGACGGTCACGATGGCCGCTTAGAATATACCCGGTCCATGGAACCCCTGGACCTGTAAGCCCACTTGACCGCAGTGCCTGCCTCAAGGGAGCCGAAGTGATTTCCACGCAAGTGTCTCACCACCCAATAGGTAAGCAGTTTCGTTTTGCGTCCAGCGGCCCCAGAGCCGAGAGAAACGCTCGTCGCTTGGTACGGTCCCAAAAAGGAGGGCGAGAGGAGAAAGGGCAGGCTCATTGCTCAGAGTCGTCGGGGTGCTCTGGGGCCCCTCTCGTCCCAGAAAAGAAAGGCAGAGAAAGAGAGGTCATTGACAAGGGAGAGGGAAGACTCTGGGCCTGTCCTCTCCGGGAGCCAGGCCTCTGCAGGCCTGGCCGGGAGCCCAGGCCGAACGAAGCCCGCAGGCCACCGGTGGGAAAGGCCGGGGTTCCCCTGACGTAAGGTGGAGGTGACGGCGATGGGAGACAGCATGTCTGTGACCATTGCCGTGGGAGAGACCTGCAGGGCAAGGCCGGCCGGCCCTAGGTAGGCCCCCGCTTGAGGAGGCCTCGGGGACTTTGGTTGGCGAGGAAACCCCCTCTTCAGACGGGTCTGGCAGCCTGGCCCAACCCAGACCCTTGGCCTGGGCCAGGTGAGCTATGGCATGGAGAGCGGGCTCTCCCAGCAGCCCCAGAGCTGGCCCAGGGGTCCCTTCCCCCACAGCCCCTTCTGCAAGGGGCCCTGCCCCTCCCCCTGCCTTAGAACTCAGCCCTCTGCCCCCGGCAAGTGTGAGGAAGGAACTATTCCTATCCAACAGTGGCCCCTAGCGGTGGACGTTTTGGCTCCGACGTTGCGCAACGGAGCCGCTCTCTGGTTCCTGGAGCTTCTTCTGTCTCTTGGCTTTTCACCAGACACACAGGAGGGAACAACTGTCCAGGACAGCATAGCAGAGCTTCTCTCCTAGCCCGGTCCCCACCCAGCAGGCTGCACCCACGTCGGCGACCCCTTCCGTCGCGTCCCCGTGGCCTCCTGCTGGCATTCGGTGTATACATTTTGGAACCCCGCTTCCCCCAGCGCTGGAGGTTTTCCTGGCAGTGGACGCGCTCCCCGAAGTGCATTGGGTGGGTTTCGGCAGGATGCCTATTGGCCGCATCTGTCCCGGCACTGCCACTGGGGACAACTCCCGAGTGCAGAAAACGCCTCCCCGCCCCCTCCGCCCCAATCCTTCACAGCTGTCTTCCCACTCCCGGGCTTGGGCACCTCCCGTCAGTGGCCACCGTCTCCAGAGCAAGCAGGAGGGGCGGGGTCGGGGCGAGTCTGCCGGGTGCGGGGTGAGTGGCGCCTGCGCGCCAGGGCGACGCTGGGCGTGGCCGTCCCAGCGGGCCGGGGCGCCTGCGCTTTGGTCCCGGCTTTGCGGGGCGTCAGAGAGGGGTCTACGGCGGCGCGGGTGGCCTAGCGCTTGCCCCTCCCCCTCCGCCACCCCCAGCCCGGGCGCCGTCTGGGCGCCCCGAACGGAGGGGGTGAGGAGGGAGGCAGCGGATGGAGCGAGAGGGGGCTTAGATCCCACAGGGCTGTTGGATGCGGCTCTCCCGCTGGCAGGTGTCGGCACTTTTGCTTCCCTCCGCGGTCAGGACCATGTTCTCCTCCCTCTCAGCTGACCTGGGCCGGTCCAACGAACCTGAGCGCAGGTGGTGCACCTGCGCTGGGGCTCAGGTCCCAGCTGGCACGGGGCCTGTCCAGAGACATGCAGAAGCCTGTCTCCTGAGCATGCACGCACCCAGTGCCAGGCTCAGCCGCAGCCAAAGTGACAGAAGAAGAGGCATGTGTAGGCAGGCCCCCCTGCAACCGACTCCCCCCTCCCCACCCCGTGCAAGAGCACGGATTCCCAAGTAGAGCCCACTGGCAGGGCACTGAGGCCCGGAGCCACCTGCCATCAGCAGCGTAGTCCTGGGTGTCCCCGCAGCCCTCAGGAGCACCAGGGCCTGGGGCTTGATCGACCGCGCAGCTGCGCCTCGGCGAGAAGGCCTACCTGCTTTGGTTTGGAAATCTGGACAGTATCCCTGCGGCATTGCCCGCTATGGTAGCTTGGAAGGGCAATCAATAGGAAAATCACCTGGTTGCGTGGCGTGCTGTGGCAGAGGGAAATGTGCTGAAGATGATGGGTTCTCCCTTGTTTTCCCCCGAAAACGGAGGGTTACGACTCGAGTCAATGCCCAAACAACCCATACGTCCGCTTCGGACGGTCACGATGGCCGCTTAGAATATACCCGGTCCATGGAACCCCTGGACCTGTAAGCCCACTTGACCGCAGTGCCTGCCTCAAGGGAGCCGAAGTGATTTCCACGCAAGTGTCTCACCACCCAATAGGTAAGCAGTTTCGTTTTGCGTCCAGCGGCCCCAGAGCCGAGAGAAACGCTCGTCGCTTGGTACGGTCCCAAAAAGGAGGGCGAGAGGAGAAAGGGCAGGCTCATTGCTCAGAGTCGTCGGGGTGCTCTGGGGCCCCTCTCGTCCCAGAAAAGAAAGGCAGAGAAAGAGAGGTCATTGACAAGGGAGAGGGAAGACTCTGGGCCTGTCCTCTCCGGGAGCCAGGCCTCTGCAGGCCTGGCCGGGAGCCCAGGCCGAACGAAGCCCGCAGGCCACCGGTGGGAAAGGCCGGGGTTCCCCTGACGTAAGGTGGAGGTGACGGCGATGGGAGACAGCATGTCTGTGACCATTGCCGTGGGAGAGACCTGCAGGGCAAGGCCGGCCGGCCCTAGGTAGGCCCCCGCTTGAGGAGGCCTCGGGGACTTTGGTTGGCGAGGAAACCCCCTCTTCAGACGGGTCTGGCAGCCTGGCCCAACCCAGACCCTTGGCCTGGGCCAGGTGAGCTATGGCATGGAGAGCGGGCTCTCCCAGCAGCCCCAGAGCTGGCCCAGGGGTCCCTTCCCCCACAGCCCCTTCTGCAAGGGGCCCTGCCCCTCCCCCTGCCTTAGAACTCAGCCCTCTGCCCCCGGCAAGTGTGAGGAAGGAACTATTCCTATCCAACAGTGGCCCCTAGCGGTGGACGTTTTGGCTCCGACGTTGCGCAACGGAGCCGCTCTCTGGTTCCTGGAGCTTCTTCTGTCTCTTGGCTTTTCACCAGACACACAGGAGGGAACAACTGTCCAGGACAGCATAGCAGAGCTTCTCTCCTAGCCCGGTCCCCACCCAGCAGGCTGCACCCACGTCGGCGACCCCTTCCGTCGCGTCCCCGTGGCCTCCTGCTGGCATTCGGTGTATACATTTTGGAACCCCGCTTCCCCCAGCGCTGGAGGTTTTCCTGGCAGTGGACGCGCTCCCCGAAGTGCATTGGGTGGGTTTCGGCAGGATGCCTATTGGCCGCATCTGTCCCGGCACTGCCACTGGGGACAACTCCCGAGTGCAGAAAACGCCTCCCCGCCCCCTCCGCCCCAATCCTTCACAGCTGTCTTCCCACTCCCGGGCTTGGGCACCTCCCGTCAGTGGCCACCGTCTCCAGAGCAAGCAGGAGGGGCGGGGTCGGGGCGAGTCTGCCGGGTGCGGGGTGAGTGGCGCCTGCGCGCCAGGGCGACGCTGGGCGTGGCCGTCCCAGCGGGCCGGGGCGCCTGCGCTTTGGTCCCGGCTTTGCGGGGCGTCAGAGAGGGGTCTACGGCGGCGCGGGTGGCCTAGCGCTTGCCCCTCCCCCTCCGCCACCCCCAGCCCGGGCGCCGTCTGGGCGCCCCGAACGGAGGGGGTGAGGAGGGAGGCAGCGGATGGAGCGAGAGGGGGCTTAGATCCCACAGGGCTGTTGGATGCGGCTCTCCCGCTGGCAGGTGTCGGCACTTTTGCTTCCCTCCGCGGTCAGGACCATGTTCTCCTCCCTCTCAGCTGACCTGGGCCGGTCCAACGAACCTGAGCGCAGGTGGTGCACCTGCGCTGGGGCTCAGGTCCCAGCTGGCACGGGGCCTGTCCAGAGACATGCAGAAGCCTGTCTCCTGAGCATGCACGCACCCAGTGCCAGGCTCAGCCGCAGCCAAAGTGACAGAAGAAGAGGCATGTGTAGGCAGGCCCCCCTGCAACCGACTCCCCCCTCCCCACCCCGTGCAAGAGCACGGATTCCCAAGTAGAGCCCACTGGCAGGGCACTGAGGCCCGGAGCCACCTGCCATCAGCAGCGTAGTCCTGGGTGTCCCCGCAGCCCTCAGGAGCACCAGGGCCTGGGGCTTGATCGACCGCGCAGCTGCGCCTCGGCGAGAAGGCCTACCTGCTTTGGTTTGGAAATCTGGACAGTATCCCTGCGGCATTGCCCGCTATGGTAGCTTGGAAGGGCGATCAATAGGAAAATCACCTGGTTGCGTGGCGTGCTGTGGCAGAGGGAAATGTGCTGAAGATGATGGGTTCTCCCTTGTTTTCCCCCGAAAACGGAGGGTTACGACTCGAGTCAATGCCCAAACAACCCATACGTCCGCTTCGGACGGTCACGATGGCCGCTTAGAATATACCCGGTCCATGGAACCCCTGGACCTGTAAGCCCACTTGACCGCAGTGCCTGCCTCAAGGGAGCCGAAGTGATTTCCACGCAAGTGTCTCACCACCCAATAGGTAAGCAGTTTCGTTTTGCGTCCAGCGGCCCCAGAGCCGAGAGAAACGCTCGTCGCTTGGTACGGTCCCAAAAAGGAGGGCGAGAGGAGAAAGGGCAGGCTCATTGCTCAGAGTCGTCGGGGTGCTCTGGGGCCCCTCTCGTCCCAGAAAAGAAAGGCAGAGAAAGAGAGGTCATTGACAAGGGAGAGGGAAGACTCTGGGCCTGTCCTCTCCGGGAGCCAGGCCTCTGCAGGCCTGGCCGGGAGCCCAGGCCGAACGAAGCCCGCAGGCCACCGGTGGGAAAGGCCGGGGTTCCCCTGACGTAAGGTGGAGGTGACGGCGATGGGAGACAGCATGTCTGTGACCATTGCCGTGGGAGAGACCTGCAGGGCAAGGCCGGCCGGCCCTAGGTAGGCCCCCGCTTGAGGAGGCCTCGGGGACTTTGGTTGGCGAGGAAACCCCCTCTTCAGACGGGTCTGGCAGCCTGGCCCAACCCAGACCCTTGGCCTGGGCCAGGTGAGCTATGGCATGGAGAGCGGGCTCTCCCAGCAGCCCCAGAGCTGGCCCAGGGGGTCCCTTCCCCCACAGCCCCTTCTGCAAGGGGCCCTGCCCCTCCCCCTGCCTTAGAACTCAGCCCTCTGCCCCCGGCAAGTGTGAGGAAGGAACTATTCCTATCCAACAGTGGCCCCTAGCGGTGGACGTTTTGGCTCCGACGTTGCGCAACGGAGCCGCTCTCTGGTTCCTGGAGCTTCTTCTGTCTCTTGGCTTTTCACCAGACACACAGGAGGGAACAACTGTCCAGGACAGCATAGCAGAGCTTCTCTCCTAGCCCGGTCCCCACCCAGCAGGCTGCACCCACGTCGGCGACCCCTTCCGTCGCGTCCCCGTGGCCTCCTGCTGGCATTCGGTGTATACATTTTGGAACCCCGCTTCCCCCCAGCGCTGGAGGTTTTCCTGGCAGTGGACGCGCTCCCCGAAGTGCATTGGGTGGGTTTCGGCAGGATGCCTATTGGCCGCATCTGTCCCGGCACTGCCACTGGGGACAACTCCCGAGTGCAGAAAACGCCTCCCCGCCCCCCTCCGCCCCCAATCCTTCACAGCTGTCTTCCCACTCCCGGGCTTGGGCACCTCCCGTCAGTGGCCACCGTCTCCAGAGCAAGCAGGAGGGGCGGGGTCGGGGCGAGTCTGCCGGGTGCGGGGTGAGTGGCGCCTGCGCGCCAGGGCGACGCTGGGCGTGGCCGTCCCAGCGGGCCGGGGCGCCTGCGCTTTGGTCCCGGCTTTGCGGGGCGTCAGAGAGGGGTCTACGGCGGCGCGGGTGGCCTAGCGCTTGCCCCTCCCCCTCCGCCACCCCCAGCCCGGGCGCCGTCTGGGCGCCCCGAACGGAGGGGGTGAGGAGGGAGGCAGCGGATGGAGCGAGAGGGGGCTTAGATCCCACAGGGCTGTTGGATGCGGCTCTCCCGCTGGCAGGTGTCGGCACTTTTGCTTCCCCTCCGCGGTCAGGACCATGTTCTCCTCCCTCTCAGCTGACCTGGGCCGGTCCAACGAACCTGAGCGCAGGTGGTGCACCTGCGCTGGGGCTCAGGTCCCAGCTGGCACGGGGCCTGTCCAGAGACATGCAGAAGCCTGTCTCCTGAGCATGCACGCACCCAGTGCCAGGCTCAGCCGCAGCCAAAGTGACAGAAGAAGAGGCATGTGTAGGCAGGCCCCCCTGCAACCGACTCCCCCCTCCCCACCCCGTGCAAGAGCACGGATTCCCAAGTAGAGCCCACTGGCAGGGCACTGAGGCCCGGAGCCACCTGCCATCAGCAGCGTAGTCCTGGGTGTCCCCGCAGCCCTCAGGAGCACCAGGGCCTGGGGCTTGATCGACCGCGCAGCTGCGCCTCGGCGAGAAGGCCTACCTGCTTTGGTTTGGAAATCTGGACAGTATCCCTGCGGCATTGCCCGCTATGGTAGCTTGGAAGGGCGATCAATAGGAAAATCACCTGGTTGCGTGGCGTGCTGTGGCAGAGGGAAATGTGCTGAAGATGATGGGTTCTCCCTTGTTTTCCCCCGAAAACGGAGGGGTTACGACTCGAGTCAATGCCCAAACAACCCATACGTCCGCTTCGGACGGTCACGATGGCCGCTTAGAATATACCCGGTCCATGGAACCCCTGGACCTGTAAGCCCACTTGACCGCAGTGCCTGCCTCAAGGGAGCCGAAGTGATTTCCACGCAAGTGTCTCACCACCCAATAGGTAAGCAGTTTCGTTTTGCGTCCAGCGGCCCCAGAGCCGAGAGAAACGCTCGTCGCTTGGTACGGTCCCAAAAAGGAGGGCGAGAGGAGAAAGGGCAGGCTCATTGCTCAGAGTCGTCGGGGTGCTCTGGGGCCCCTCTCGTCCCAGAAAAGAAAGGCAGAGAAAGAGAGGTCATTGACAAGGGAGAGGGAAGACTCTGGGCCTGTCCTCTCCGGGAGCCAGGCCTCTGCAGGCCTGGCCGGGAGCCCAGGCCGAACGAAGCCCGCAGGCCACCGGTGGGAAAGGCCGGGGTTCCCCTGACGTAAGGTGGAGGTGACGGCGATGGGAGACAGCATGTCTGTGACCATTGCCGTGGGAGAGACCTGCAGGGCAAGGCCGGCCGGCCCTAGGTAGGCCCCCGCTTGAGGAGGCCTCGGGGACTTTGGTTGGCGAGGAAACCCCCTCTTCAGACGGGTCTGGCAGCCTGGCCCAACCCAGACCCTTGGCCTGGGCCAGGTGAGCTATGGCATGGAGAGCGGGCTCTCCCAGCAGCCCCAGAGCTGGCCCAGGGGTCCCTTCCCCCACAGCCCCTTCTGCAAGGGGCCCTGCCCCTCCCCCTGCCTTAGAACTCAGCCCTCTGCCCCCGGCAAGTGTGAGGAAGGAACTATTCCTATCCAACAGTGGCCCCTAGCGGTGGACGTTTTGGCTCCGACGTTGCGCAACGGAGCCGCTCTCTGGTTCCTGGAGCTTCTTCTGTCTCTTGGCTTTTCACCAGACACACAGGAGGGAACAACTGTCCAGGACAGCATAGCAGAGCTTCTCTCCTAGCCCGGTCCCCACCCAGCAGGCTGCACCCACGTCGGCGACCCCCTTCCGTCGCGTCCCCGTGGCCTCCTGCTGGCATTCGGTGTATACATTTTGGAACCCCCGCTTCCCCCAGCGCTGGAGGTTTTCCTGGCAGTGGACGCGCTCCCCGAAGTGCATTGGGTGGGTTTCGGCAGGATGCCTATTGGCCGCATCTGTCCCGGCACTGCCACTGGGGACAACTCCCGAGTGCAGAAAACGCCTCCCCGCCCCCCTCCGCCCCCAATCCTTCACAGCTGTCTTCCCACTCCCGGGCTTGGGCACCTCCCGTCAGTGGCCACCGTCTCCAGAGCAAGCAGGAGGGGCGGGGTCGGGGCGAGTCTGCCGGGTGCGGGGTGAGTGGCGCCTGCGCGCCAGGGCGACGCTGGGCGTGGCCGTCCCAGCGGGCCGGGGCGCCTGCGCTTTGGTCCCGGCTTTGCGGGGCGTCAGAGAGGGGTCTACGGCGGCGCGGGTGGCCTAGCGCTTGCCCCTCCCCCTCCGCCACCCCCAGCCCGGGCGCCGTCTGGGCGCCCCGAACGGAGGGGGTGAGGAGGGAGGCAGCGGATGGAGCGAGAGGGGGCTTAGATCCCACAGGGCTGTTGGATGCGGCTCTCCCGCTGGCAGGTGTCGGCACTTTTGCTTCCCTCCGCGGTCAGGACCATGTTCTCCTCCCTCTCAGCTGACCTGGGCCGGTCCAACGAACCTGAGCGCAGGTGGTGCACCTGCGCTGGGGCTCAGGTCCCAGCTGGCACGGGGCCTGTCCAGAGACATGCAGAAGCCTGTCTCCTGAGCATGCACGCACCCAGTGCCAGGCTCAGCCGCAGCCAAAGTGACAGAAGAAGAGGCATGTGTAGGCAGGCCCCCCTGCAACCGACTCCCCCCTCCCCACCCCGTGCAAGAGCACGGATTCCCAAGTAGAGCCCACTGGCAGGGCACTGAGGCCCGGAGCCACCTGCCATCAGCAGCGTAGTCCTGGGTGTCCCCGCAGCCCTCAGGAGCACCAGGGCCTGGGGCTTGATCGACCGCGCAGCTGCGCCTCGGCGAGAAGGCCTACCTGCTTTGGTTTGGAAATCTGGACAGTATCCCTGCGGCATTGCCCGCTATGGTAGCTTGGAAGGGCGATCAATAGGAAAATCACCTGGTTGCGTGGCGTGCTGTGGCAGAGGGAAATGTGCTGAAGATGATGGGTTCTCCCTTGTTTTCCCCCCGAAAACGGAGGGTTACGACTCGAGTCAATGCCCAAACAACCCATACGTCCGCTTCGGACGGTCACGATGGCCGCTTAGAATATACCCGGTCCATGGAACCCCTGGACCTGTAAGCCCACTTGACCGCAGTGCCTGCCTCAAGGGAGCCGAAGTGATTTCCACGCAAGTGTCTCACCACCCAATAGGTAAGCAGTTTCGTTTTGCGTCCAGCGGCCCCAGAGCCGAGAGAAACGCTCGTCGCTTGGTACGGTCCCAAAAAGGAGGGCGAGAGGAGAAAGGGCAGGCTCATTGCTCAGAGTCGTCGGGGTGCTCTGGGGCCCCTCTCGTCCCAGAAAAGAAAGGCAGAGAAAGAGAGGTCATTGACAAGGGAGAGGGAAGACTCTGGGCCTGTCCTCTCCGGGAGCCAGGCCTCTGCAGGCCTGGCCGGGAGCCCAGGCCGAACGAAGCCCGCAGGCCACCGGTGGGAAAGGCCGGGGTTCCCCTGACGTAAGGTGGAGGTGACGGCGATGGGAGACAGCATGTCTGTGACCATTGCCGTGGGAGAGACCTGCAGGGCAAGGCCGGCCGGCCCTAGGTAGGCCCCCGCTTGAGGAGGCCTCGGGGACTTTGGTTGGCGAGGAAACCCCCTCTTCAGACGGGTCTGGCAGCCTGGCCCAACCCAGACCCTTGGCCTGGGCCAGGTGAGCTATGGCATGGAGAGCGGGCTCTCCCAGCAGCCCCAGAGCTGGCCCAGGGGTCCCTTCCCCCACAGCCCCTTCTGCAAGGGGCCCTGCCCCTCCCCCTGCCTTAGAACTCAGCCCTCTGCCCCCGGCAAGTGTGAGGAAGGAACTATTCCTATCCAACAGTGGCCCCTAGCGGTGGACGTTTTGGCTCCGACGTTGCGCAACGGAGCCGCTCTCTGGTTCCTGGAGCTTCTTCTGTCTCTTGGCTTTTCACCAGACACACAGGAGGGAACAACTGTCCAGGACAGCATAGCAGAGCTTCTCTCCTAGCCCGGTCCCCACCCAGCAGGCTGCACCCACGTCGGCGACCCCTTCCGTCGCGTCCCCGTGGCCTCCTGCTGGCATTCGGTGTATACATTTTGGAACCCCGCTTCCCCCAGCGCTGGAGGTTTTCCTGGCAGTGGACGCGCTCCCCGAAGTGCATTGGGTGGGTTTCGGCAGGATGCCTATTGGCCGCATCTGTCCCGGCACTGCCACTGGGGACAACTCCCGAGTGCAGAAAACGCCTCCCCGCCCCCTCCGCCCCAATCCTTCACAGCTGTCTTCCCACTCCCGGGCTTGGGCACCTCCCGTCAGTGGCCACCGTCTCCAGAGCAAGCAGGAGGGGCGGGGTCGGGGCGAGTCTGCCGGGTGCGGGGTGAGTGGCGCCTGCGCGCCAGGGCGACGCTGGGCGTGGCCGTCCCAGCGGGCCGGGGCGCCTGCGCTTTGGTCCCGGCTTTGCGGGGCGTCAGAGAGGGGTCTACGGCGGCGCGGGTGGCCTAGCGCTTGCCCCTCCCCCTCCGCCACCCCCAGCCCGGGCGCCGTCTGGGCGCCCCGAACGGAGGGGGTGAGGAGGGAGGCAGCGGATGGAGCGAGAGGGGGCTTAGATCCCACAGGGCTGTTGGATGCGGCTCTCCCGCTGGCAGGTGTCGGCACTTTTGCTTCCCTCCGCGGTCAGGACCATGTTCTCCTCCCTCTCAGCTGACCTGGGCCGGTCCAACGAACCTGAGCGCAGGTGGTGCACCTGCGCTGGGGGCTCAGGTCCCAGCTGGCACGGGGCCTGTCCAGAGACATGCAGAAGCCTGTCTCCTGAGCATGCACGCACCCAGTGCCAGGCTCAGCCGCAGCCAAAGTGACAGAAGAAGAGGCATGTGTAGGCAGGGCCCCCCTGCAAACCGACTCCCCCCCTCCCCACCCCGTGCAAGAGCACGGATTCCCAAGTAGAGCCCACTGGCAGGGCACTGAGGCCCGGAGCCACCTGCCATCAGCAGCGTAGTCCTGGGTGTCCCCCGCAGCCCTCAGGAGCACCAGGGCCTGGGGCTTGATCGACCGCGCAGCTGCGCCTCGGCGAGAAGGCCTACCTGCTTTGGTTTGGAAATCTGGACAGTATCCCTGCGGCATTGCCCGCTATGGTAGCTTGGAAGGGCAATCAATAGGAAAATCACCTGGTTGCGTGGCGTGCTGTGGCAGAGGGAAATGTGCTGAAGATGATGGGTTCTCCCTTGTTTTCCCCCGAAAACGGAGGGTTACGACTCGAGTCAATGCCCAAACAACCCATACGTCCGCTTCGGACGGTCACGATGGCCGCTTAGAATATACCCGGTCCATGGAACCCCTGGACCTGTAAGCCCACTTGACCGCAGTGCCTGCCTCAAGGGAGCCGAAGTGATTTCCACGCAAGTGTCTCACCACCCAATAGGTAAGCAGTTTCGTTTTGCGTCCAGCGGCCCCAGAGCCGAGAGAAACGCTCGTCGCTTGGTACGGTCCCAAAAAGGAGGGCGAGAGGAGAAAGGGCAGGCTCATTGCTCAGAGTCGTCGGGGTGCTCTGGGGCCCCTCTCGTCCCAGAAAAGAAAGGCAGAGAAAGAGAGGTCATTGACAAGGGAGAGGGAAGACTCTGGGCCTGTCCTCTCCGGGAGCCAGGCCTCTGCAGGCCTGGCCGGGAGCCCAGGCCGAACGAAGCCCGCAGGCCACCGGTGGGAAAGGCCGGGGTTCCCCTGACGTAAGGTGGAGGTGACGGCGATGGGAGACAGCATGTCTGTGACCATTGCCGTGGGAGAGACCTGCAGGGCAAGGCCGGCCGGCCCCTAGGTAGGCCCCCGCTTGAGGAGGCCTCGGGGACTTTGGTTGGCGAGGAAACCCCCTCTTCAGACGGGTCTGGCAGCCTGGCCCAACCCAGACCCTTGGCCTGGGCCAGGTGAGCTATGGCATGGAGAGCGGGCTCTCCCAGCAGCCCCAGAGCTGGCCCAGGGGTCCCTTCCCCCACAGCCCCTTCTGCAAGGGGCCCTGCCCCTCCCCCTGCCTTAGAACTCAGCCCTCTGCCCCCGGCAAGTGTGAGGAAGGAACTATTCCTATCCAACAGTGGCCCCTAGCGGTGGACGTTTTGGGCTCCGACGTTGCGCAACGGAGCCGCTCTCTGGTTCCTGTTCCTGGAGCTTCTTCTGTCTCTTGGCTTTTCACCAGACACACAGGAGGGAACAACTGTCCAGGACAGCATAGCAGAGCTTCTCTCCTAGCCCGGTCCCCACCCAGCAGGCTGCACCCACGTCGGCGACCCCTTCCGTCGCGTCCCCGTGGCCTCCTGCTGGCATTCGGTGTATACATTTTGGAACCCCGCTTCCCCCAGCGCTGGAGGTTTTCCTGGCAGTGGACGCGCTCCCCGAAGTGCATTGGGTGGGTTTCGGCAGGATGCCTATTGGCCGCATCTGTCCCGGCACTGCCACTGGGGACAACTCCCGAGTGCAGAAAACGCCTCCCCGCCCCCTCCGCCCCAATCCTTCACAGCTGTCTTCCCACTCCCGGGCTTGGGCACCTCCCGTCAGTGGCCACCGTCTCCAGAGCAAGCAGGAGGGGCGGGGTCGGGGCGAGTCTGCCGGGTGCGGGGTGAGTGGCGCCTGCGCGCCAGGGCGACGCTGGGCGTGGCCGTCCCAGCGGGCCGGGGCGCCTGCGCTTTGGTCCCGGCTTTGCGGGGCGTCAGAGAGGGGTCTACGGCGGCGCGGGTGGCCTAGCGCTTGCCCCTCCCCCTCCGCCACCCCCAGCCCGGGCGCCGTCTGGGCGCCCCGAACGGAGGGGGTGAGGAGGGAGGCAGCGGATGGAGCGAGAGGGGGCTTAGATCCCACAGGGCTGTTGGATGCGGCTCTCCCGCTGGCAGGTGTCGGCACTTTTGCTTCCCTCCGCGGTCAGGACCATGTTCTCCTCCCTCTCAGCTGACCTGGGCCGGTCCAACGAACCTGAGCGCAGGTGGTGCACCTGCGCTGGGGCTCAGGTCCCAGCTGGCACGGGGCCTGTCCAGAGACATGCAGAAGCCTGTCTCCTGAGCATGCACGCACCCAGTGCCAGGCTCAGCCGCAGCCAAAGTGACAGAAGAAGAGGCATGTGTAGGCAGGCCCCCCTGCAACCGACTCCCCCCTCCCCACCCCGTGCAAGAGCACGGATTCCCAAGTAGAGCCCACTGGCAGGGCACTGAGGCCCGGAGCCACCTGCCATCAGCAGCGTAGTCCTGGGTGTCCCCGCAGCCCTCAGGAGCACCAGGGCCTGGGGCTTGATCGACCGCGCAGCTGCGCCTCGGCGAGAAGGCCTACCTGCTTTGGTTTGGAAATCTGGACAGTATCCCTGCGGCATTGCCCGCTATGGTAGCTTGGAAGGGCGATCAATAGGAAAATCACCTGGTTGCGTGGCGTGCTGTGGCAGAGGGAAATGTGCTGAAGATGATGGGTTCTCCCTTGTTTTCCCCCGAAAACGGAGGGTTACGACTCGAGTCAATGCCCAAACAACCCATACGTCCGCTTCGGACGGTCACGATGGCCGCTTAGAATATACCCGGTCCATGGAACCCCTGGACCTGTAAGCCCACTTGACCGCAGTGCCTGCCTCAAGGGAGCCGAAGTGATTTCCACGCAAGTGTCTCACCACCCAATAGGTAAGCAGTTTCGTTTTGCGTCCAGCGGCCCCAGAGCCGAGAGAAACGCTCGTCGCTTGGTACGGTCCCAAAAAGGAGGGCGAGAGGAGAAAGGGCAGGCTCATTGCTCAGAGTCGTCGGGGTGCTCTGGGGCCCCTCTCGTCCCAGAAAAGAAAGGCAGAGAAAGAGAGGTCATTGACAAGGGAGAGGGAAGACTCTGGGCCTGTCCTCTCCGGGAGCCAGGCCTCTGCAGGCCTGGCCGGGAGCCCAGGCCGAACGAAGCCCGCAGGCCACCGGTGGGAAAGGCCGGGGTTCCCCTGACGTAAGGTGGAGGTGACGGCGATGGGAGACAGCATGTCTGTGACCATTGCCGTGGGAGAGACCTGCAGGGCAAGGCCGGCCGGCCCTAGGTAGGCCCCCGCTTGAGGAGGCCTCGGGGACTTTGGTTGGCGAGGAAACCCCCTCTTCAGACGGGTCTGGCAGCCTGGCCCAACCCAGACCCTTGGCCTGGGCCAGGTGAGCTATGGCATGGAGAGCGGGCTCTCCCAGCAGCCCCAGAGCTGGCCCAGGGGTCCCTTCCCCCACAGCCCCTTCTGCAAGGGGCCCTGCCCCTCCCCCTGCCTTAGAACTCAGCCCTCTGCCCCCGGCAAGTGTGAGGAAGGAACTATTCCTATCCAACAGTGGCCCCTAGCGGTGGACGTTTTGGCTCCGACGTTGCGCAACGGAGCCGCTCTCTGGTTCCTGGAGCTTCTTCTGTCTCTTGGCTTTTCACCAGACACACAGGAGGGAACAACTGTCCAGGACAGCATAGCAGAGCTTCTCTCCTAGCCCGGTCCCCACCCAGCAGGCTGCACCCACGTCGGCGACCCCTTCCGTCGCGTCCCCGTGGCCTCCTGCTGGCATTCGGTGTATACATTTTGGAACCCCGCTTCCCCCAGCGCTGGAGGTTTTCCTGGCAGTGGACGCGCTCCCCGAAGTGCATTGGGTGGGTTTCGGCAGGATGCCTATTGGCCGCATCTGTCCCGGCACTGCCACTGGGGACAACTCCCGAGTGCAGAAAACGCCCTCCCCCGCCCCCCTCCGCCCCAATCCTTCACAGCTGTCTTCCCACTCCCGGGCTTGGGCACCTCCCGTCAGTGGCCACCGTCTCCAGAGCAAGCAGGAGGGGCGGGGTCGGGGCGAGTCTGCCGGGTGCGGGGTGAGTGGCGCCTGCGCGCCAGGGCGACGCTGGGCGTGGCCGTCCCAGCGGGCCGGGGCGCCTGCGCTTTGGTCCCGGCTTTGCGGGGCGTCAGAGAGGGGTCTACGGCGGCGCGGGTGGCCTAGCGCTTGCCCCTCCCCCTCCGCCACCCCCAGCCCGGGCGCCGTCTGGGCGCCCCGAACGGAGGGGGTGAGGAGGGAGGCAGCGGATGGAGCGAGAGGGGGCTTAGATCCCACAGGGCTGTTGGATGCGGCTCTCCCGCTGGCAGGTGTCGGCACTTTTGCTTCCCTCCGCGGTCAGGACCATGTTCTCCTCCCTCTCAGCTGACCTGGGCCGGTCCAACGAACCTGAGCGCAGGTGGTGCACCTGCGCTGGGGCTCAGGTCCCAGCTGGCACGGGGCCTGTCCAGAGACATGCAGAAGCCTGTCTCCTGAGCATGCACGCACCCAGTGCCAGGCTCAGCCGCAGCCAAAGTGACAGAAGAAGAGGCATGTGTAGGCAGGCCCCCCTGCAACCGACTCCCCCCTCCCCACCCCGTGCAAGAGCACGGATTCCCAAGTAGAGCCCACTGGCAGGGCACTGAGGCCCGGAGCCACCTGCCATCAGCAGCGTAGTCCTGGGTGTCCCCGCAGCCCTCAGGAGCACCAGGGCCTGGGGCTTGATCGACCGCGCAGCTGCGCCTCGGCGAGAAGGCCTACCTGCTTTGGTTTGGAAATCTGGACAGTATCCCTGCGGCATTGCCCGCTATGGTAGCTTGGAAGGGCGATCAATAGGAAAATCACCTGGTTGCGTGGCGTGCTGTGGCAGAGGGAAATGTGCTGAAGATGATGGGTTCTCCCTTGTTTTCCCCCGAAAACGGAGGGTTACGACTCGAGTCAATGCCCAAACAACCCATACGTCCGCTTCGGACGGTCACGATGGCCGCTTAGAATATACCCGGTCCATGGAACCCCTGGACCTGTAAGCCCACTTGACCGCAGTGCCTGCCTCAAGGGAGCCGAAGTGATTTCCACGCAAGTGTCTCACCACCCAATAGGTAAGCAGTTTCGTTTTGCGTCCAGCGGCCCCAGAGCCGAGAGAAACGCTCGTCGCTTGGTACGGTCCCAAAAAGGAGGGCGAGAGGAGAAAGGGCAGGCTCATTGCTCAGAGTCCGTCGGGGTGCTCTGGGGCCCCTCTCGTCCCAGAAAAGAAAGGCAGAGAAAGAGAGGTCATTGACAAGGGAGAGGGAAGACTCTGGGCCTGTCCTCTCCGGGAGCCAGGCCTCTGCAGGCCTGGCCGGAGCCCAGGCCGA